>NC_052121.1:4558208-4569023 GCF_012273895.1 Zerene cesonia | reverse complement strand
CTATGCTTTGCAAATCCTTGTTGGTTGAATTGATAGCCTGGTGTAAATCATCAAGGGTTGATTGGGTGTAGATTTGGAAGTTATTTATTCTGTGGAGTGGCGCTCGTTGACCGGCATTAGTTTTGGTGTCCCTTACGTCCGCCCCTTACGTGAAAGACATTTAATGGTCGACTTGGTGTAATAAGGGCCCGAAAATACAATGCTTCAGGCAGATGAGGAATATCGATTTGCCAAAAACAAATCTTTCTTCAATAAGTGATCGGCTATTCTGTAATAACAGTATTACACTCAGCTTTGCCCGCGTTTTGAACGAAATTGTCATGGTAATGATATGTTTCACCCCGGCACAACTTTTATCTTTTTCTATCTTTACAATATTCTTAAATTGTAAACGCATAAGCGTTGAGGTTTTAATTACCATTAGGATTTCTGAGGGTTTAGGCATGGATAATGAAAAAAATTATTAATTAATCTTGTGGTGTAGTTTTAACTTATGTTTGGCCTGTAAAGTAAATATAGAAGGGGATAATTAACTTGCATCCATCCATCATCCAATTTAACAATAACGGCAATTCAAGACAACTCACGTATAATGGTACAAACCCTGTGTAGGGTTGCAGGTTACTTAACAAACATACAACGATCAGACACATGGTACCTATGTACCTATAAAATTCGAACAATTGAATTTTCTGTAATTTTTTGATTCATGTTACGGAGCCATTTTAAGTATTTATAAATTTTTTGGGAAACTGTTACAATAGTAGAAGGGGGAGGCTTGTTCTCATAAAAGGTCACATACATGACTCAATGACAAAAAACACATGATGATTGAAAAAGTAATCATTAAGCATAAATAAAGGTTAGATGAAATATATAAATTCATTTCGTTGTTTTACTTAAAAATATAAACGGAATCAATGCGATTATATTTTAAGACTTAAAATTTTATAAATACAATATGAACAATATTTCACATAAGTTATCGTAGCTGAAAAAAAAATTAGATTGGCACGCAATATATACGCTGTTCTAGTACTTTTTCGTTTAATAAATTATGTCCATAGCGCTAACAGCGCAGCGTCTTTTTTAATGGTACCGTCTATATCAAAGAGAAGTATAATAATACGGGTAACCTATATACAATTCAAATGTCATGTCACATGTGTCAAATGTCAATATGCAATACTAAAAATTAAAATGTCAAAATGACAAATGTTTTTGTTGATACATTACATTGACGACGGACGAACGAGATTCTCGGTTACCTATCGCTTTCTTGTTTGATTGATTTATTTGTTATGTTTATCTTATATTAAATATATCTCAATATCACAGGCAGCTATACATTTCATTAAGTCATAATGTTTTTGCATTTATTTGTGGTTCGGCGTATGTAAATGGAAAAGCTCATGGAAGTATTGCATTGCACTGTATTTAAACTTGTTTTAATTACATGTTATTTAGCCCTTTTCAAAAAAACTGGTTTTAAGTACAATTATTGCATTTCTTGAATCAAACTCGATTACAATATGTCTGACCCTACTATTCAAACATTTTGCTGCCATCACAATGATAATAAAACAGGAGTTGCAATTAAAATTATGGATGAATTTAATACTGAATCGTACAATACAGTTTGTTTAGTTTCGTCTACTATTGGAATATTGGGTGCCATGTACCAGGTATGAATTCCTTATATTCACATGTACATATATATACAGGTAAACGTATAAATTTACGTATTTATCCACA
This sequence comes from Zerene cesonia, assembly GCF_012273895.1. Classification (NCBI taxonomy): domain Eukaryota; kingdom Metazoa; phylum Arthropoda; class Insecta; order Lepidoptera; family Pieridae; genus Zerene; species Zerene cesonia. Next base: position 4,567,268 of record NC_052121.1, on the reverse strand, counting down.
ATGCTTAAACTACAAAAATACTTCATTAGTAAAATGTTTAAAGCCACTTACTAACAAATCTTTACATTAAATGTATAAAATGATAAACCAATAATGACAAAACAAATAATCACAGTAGTAGTCCTAACTGTTCTTATAAATAAAAATTGTGAGGCTGCTATTTTCAGATCTTTCAAAATGGAGCCCAGAGATTGCACAGTCCAAGTAGGGGACGCAGTATTATTATGTGGTTAGCAGTAGCAGATCTTTTAGCATCTCTAGGTTTGTAAAAAAAATTCTTATGTGAGTCTATAAGTAGTAGTAGTTAAAGAGAATGTTCCTTCACATAGATGCTGAAGAAAGTAATTATGTAAACTTAAACATAAGATTTAAATGAACATTTTTACTTTGTTGCAGGTGTTTTAGTTCGATCATCATTTTGGCTGAGATATAAAAATATTATGCCACTGCCAGATGATGAATTCAGTGTTTTATTTTGCAGCATATCATCAGTAAGTTATTTTTTAAATATTTAAACTGTTTTGTTTATTTGAAAATAGCAGTGTTTATGACAAAGAAATACTATTTATGTATGTAAAGTATGGTTCAATTTGATCATAAAATTTAATGTTTATTTTAACTCCATTATAATTTACAAACACATATGGACCCAGGCTTCTAATATGGTGTTTATATGTCTAATTTGTTGTTTGTATATAAACTGTTTTTTAGTAAGCTGTATTTACACTAGGTACTCTCACTCAGCTAATATTATGCATGCATTTAATAAAGCCTCATAATAAATGTAAGCCCTTCAGCCCTTAGCCAACAAAAAAAGAAGAGGCAAAAATTAAATTGGATAGATATTTGATTGAACATAATAAGCTCTTCAAATAATGTTGAAATATGATTAAGCATACTTATGTTTAAGACTAATGGTCCTGGCCTCAACCAAGCTACATAATATACTATATAGCTTCTGAAACTAGAGATCATGTACATATCCAATGGCAGAAATTTTTAAATTGGACCAGCAGCTTCTGATATTAGTGCTTTAAAACAAGCAAACTCTTTTTCTTCTTATTCAGATTTATATTATTAGTATAGATTTAGACCCTTAAAGCCTTAATGTGTTTTGTTATCAAATACATTTATGATCATAATCTATGGCTGCCATGCCTTCTAATTGACTGCACTATTGTCACACAAAACCAATTAGAACTTGCATTTTGTATATTGGAGGCTAATCTACATCTTGTTTGTATGCGAAATTATTGAACTTGAAAGTTTTCTGCCTATTTACTTACACTTAGCATGCAGGGCATAAGAGAGTTTAGTCTATTTTTAGGCCATTTTCCATTAATGCATTACAAATTTTATAGTCATTATAACTTGTTATCCATACTGAAGATAACTTATGCCCTGATAGAAACTTTGTCTCTATGAATATATATCTTTAAATAAATGCAATTTGCATGTTAGACCTGATATTTTTAATATAACATATTCAAAAAAAATTATCAATACACCTCATTAATGTATTATAAGTATTTGACTTTATGGAAGATATAGTTTCTCACATCAGTGTGTGGTAAAGTATTTTGGTAAAATATATTATTATTATATTGTGGTTAATTGTCCCACAAAGACTTATAAGAAGTATTTATTGACAAGTTGTGGTTAATTTGTGTAATTTCTTACTTACATAGAAGAAATATTAAATTGATATTCTTTTAAAATTTCGCTACATACGAAATTATTATTAATAAATACTTTGCAATGTACCATGTATGGAATGAATGGATAATATGGTAGCTGTAGGTAGTGGACTTTGTGGCGGGTCAGGAATATAAATTTGTGCTTACTTAAAGTCCCTTGTGTCGAGATATTCGACATTTTCGTTTCTTTAAGATAATAGCTTTTATTCAAATATGCATTTCAAGTACAACAAATTAACATCCATTATTTATATGCATGATAGTTGTTTGGTACCGATAATACCTAAATTGCTGTTAATAACTTATATAGAAAGTTGTTACTCTCAGCTACAATAGAGATTGAAAAAAAATTTCTTTCTCCTTCTTTTTTATATAAGATCTAGTGAAGAACAAAATATGTAATACTTTCAGGCGTGGACGCAATATTTTTATACAGCTACGTGGTTTTGGACTCTATTCTACGCAATAGACACTTGCCAATCAATAAAAGGTCATGACACGCGCCCCCTGCTTTATCACTCTTTGGCTTGGGGTATACCAGCGGCTACAACAAGTATTGGGCTTTCAATTCTGTACATTCCAAATGCTACGTAAGTTTATAAAATTCAACTAATAGTTGGAAGATCATAACTAAATTTTTCAAACGATTTTTTTTTTATTTAATATAAGTATTTGTTAATAAACTTAATTACGCACTTCTACAGTTTTGAGTAAAGTTTATTTGAGAACAAAATATAAAGAGATGAGTTTACGCACATGCAAAACTCGGTACTTATACGCGTATCCACCATATATATTATCATCATCAGCCTCATGCTTCTACCATTTACCGTATACTTACATAGACCTCTTAAGAGCTCAATAGTCCGATCGTCGGCTATTCACCGCCGATTGCGGTTAGAAACCCTGTGAATGTCGACACTCAACCGGCTAGCAGCGATGTTTATACAAACCACGTTTTTGGAATTATCTCGCCAACAGCAATTGTTTCAAAGCATTTCGTCTTTATTTATCTAATAGAGCTCTTGCCAATTTTTCTCATAAATAAATTGTAAATTTCTGAACTGAACTGAACGTCAAATATTCATTGTTTTATTATTGTTTTGTACAATTAAAACAAACTATTTTGTCTTATAATTTATTTTAGCAAGTTTTGTTACGGACAAACGGTCATTTTTAAAATTAAGGAGCTTAAAAATAGTTATCGACTTATTTTCAGACCTACCCATACATACACATTCCTTTTCCGTCGAATTCAGTTATATATTATCACATCACGAGAATTTTATATTAGTGCATATATTGTAATCAAATATCTTTAAGACGTATAAAATAGATGATGTATACGTGTGTTAAATTAAACAATATAATGTTACAGGTGCCATAACTTAACATCCCTTTCGAGCGTTCTTCTGAGAATTCTACCTAATTATTGTGCTACTTATGTACCAATAGCCTTAGTAATGATATTAAACCCTATTATATACATGATGGCTGGAAGGAATATCGAAATGGCGATTGCCTTACCTTTAGCACAGGTAAGAAGATTAATTTAATAAGTATTTAAATAGAGGTGAACAGCATCTCTGTCGCACATTTAAATACTCTATAGATTTTTCAGGAGAAGTTATAAATGTCATGAAATATTATTTTGCTTTTTGTTGCAGTTTACGAGTAAAGAAAGAAGGGTTGTCGATGCATTGCGACTGAAATTTTTCTTGATAAACGTGGTTTTCTATGTGTGCTGGTTGCCTAATCTCATAAACGGCATTCTGATTTGGACCATGTGGTTTAATATGCCAGTAAAAGTTATTATCACGATTTGGTACATCATGGTAAGCAATACTTACTTATTTCACGTACCTAAATAAAATAATTATTAAAAAAAAAGTCATTTCCTTATGATTGATACATTGGTGTAGTTTGGTATATTTAAACTCCTAAATGTGTATGTATCACACGCTAATAATCTTGAGATATATGTGACATTCCATTTGAAAATAAAAGAGTGTCATTATGCAAATAATTTAAAAATTGTACCCAAAGTGACACCTTTTTTTACAAAAGCCATCGTATCATATTGGTGATGTCATTTGAATTCAATGGTCGTATTTTCTAATCCAGGCACTAATGAATCCCATGCAAGCCTTATTAAATGCGATGGTTTATCGAAAATGGAATTTGACGGACAGAAGATTTCGTCCGACATTTCACTATCAAAACAAAAATTTGGATTTCAACGATGAACAATCACCACTACTGGGATCGGAGCCGCCCCGTTTGTTGTTAGCACCAATTCCCTCTACAATTAATAATTATGCTACACTATAAAGGATATTATATTTTGCTGTTTTATAATATTGTGTACGAGTGAAAACCTGTGATCATTTTACCATAGTTTTAAGCTGTTTTGGAGCCAGTGTTAGAACGTAGTTAAGAGTACGAAATCATGTGTTATTTTAAGAATATAAATACAGTGAAGTTTACCTTTAGAACATAAAAAACATTATGAATTTCTATCAAAACTAGGCTGTAATGAAACCTACTTATGAGTACATCAGCAAAGTCTTAATCTGGCCTCGGGAATAGGAGCAATACTAAGTTAGAAGCTATATACTAGGCGTGCACCGCGGTTTTACTCGCAGACGAACGCATGGGCAAAAGCATGTATTTCTTTAACTTATGTGTTATTCTGGTTCATATGCTACAAAATTGTCTAGTATCAGCAATATCCGTTAAGTGGCTTTTGCGTGAGTGTTACATACCATACATGTGTTTGTTTGTGAAGATGGGCCTCACAAACTTGTACGTTTATAATATGTGTTAGTAGGATTAACAGAATTTTCTATTTTCACTATTTTTAGTTACCATTCAAACAAAATATAGTAGTTCTTTTTTAATAATTGTAATATGTTTCATTATGTTTATATTGTATAATTTCTGCAATAAATGACAATCCTTAATTCTAGTTCTTTTATGCACGTAGTTATTACGGGTGTTGTTCAAGTGTGATGTGACAAGGTTGATTTTAAGATATTTTTGCAATGGTTTGCACGCACATATTTTTTTATGATTTAATGTTGTAGAGCTAGAACCAAGTTGAGTGTGTGTATCAGGCCATGTTGTTGCGATTTAGATTTATGATTTCAGAAGAATAATGCCGACTTATTATAACATCCATATAAGGGGTGTGGTATGAGATATAAGAATATTCAAAGGTTTGTGTTAAGGTTTTTATACAAATGTTATGTACAAAATTTATAACAAAATGTAGTCGCTAACGAAAGTCGATTAGTTATTAAGTTAAAACGCTTTTATTATTAATAATATGCCATCTAATAAGTACAAATTTTTATGTCGACATGTTTGTTTCTTTTTATGTCGACATGTTTATTATAAAAATATACCACAGTGAATCCGATTTTTTATTTAAAATATTTAAAGACTGAACACTGAAGCGACTTTCGTTGCTGGCCATACATTTAAAATAAATATACATACTTTTTTAATTTTGCTTTTCATTTACAAAAAGGAGTTCTCAATAGATCCATTTTTATTGGTTTTAATAAATGTTATTAGTTAGCTTTTCTTATTTATGGAATATAAATAATTCCTTACTTGCACTGAACACAAAACGAAATTGCAAAAATTCTTAATTTGTCAAGAGAATTCATGAACCATTTCATAGGGAGTTTGAAAAATTAAATGTTGCCTATCTTACTAGCCCGCCAAATTTAAAAAAATCGTTTAAAGGTAAATTCAATATTTCCTAAGTGCCACAAAAAGTTGGTAAATGGGTTATAAATAAAAAACCATGAAATAGTTGCATTTGTGGGATAAAAAATAACCGTAATATAGGTATTAAATACATATTTATTTGGATTTTACAATGTATTTACATTTATATAAAATTTTATCTTAACTATCACATTTAATCATCATGATCATTATCTGGTGGAGCCATCGTTAGATCCGTTACATCTTTTACAATCATATGGGCTATTTGCCATGCCATTTCTTCTTCCACTCTAGAAGTACTTGTTGGTACAAATTTACTTACCATTTTTTTAAGCATAGACTTATCTTTCTTATCAGGATCTGGTTCCAATTTAGATTCAAACCTCCCTAAACTATTAATTCTACCTAAACTTAGTCCATCATGTTTTTTTCTTTGCCATAATGCATCAGCGTTATATAGTTGATGAGAATCTATTGTCATGTCAGGTACAGAGTGATTGCGTTTTTTCCTATAAATGGGATCTCCCATAGCTAATAATGTGTTTTGTGTACTTATGCTATATTCACTACTGCAGTCCGATTGTGACTTGCAACTAGTCGGCGAAAGAAGATCTACAGATTTAACCATCTCTGACAGATATGTATAATATATTTCAGATTCTAAAAAAGCCTTTACATGATTGTTTAATGTTTTATAAACAATGACATATGGTACATCAAAGCATGTAGCCAGAGGACCACCTTCTCTACATATGTTGCTTTCAATTTGTAACCTGATATCTGTAGGAAAACCAATGGGACTAGTGGCTTGTAGAGAAAAATATTTGTCATACAATACAATGGCATCAGCTTGCGCTTGTTCTGGGATTGTGTTACTGTTTATGAGATTATCTCGAAAATGGGTAAGTGCTATAAGAAATTCTAGTAATATACTACATGATTCCTGCTCTAAATATTCTGTAAAGTAAAATAATATGTTCTCATTATAAAGAATATCTTTCAATTCAATGCATCCACTGGTTAAAATATCAATTTGTGTTTTTGTGTACAAAGAATTCTTTTTGAATTCATATAAATATTTTGTCTCCATTTGATGTATCAAATAGTCTTGAAGAGGTTTAAAACAGTCTTCCTTTATTTGCCCTTCTGGCTGACATATATTTGATATGAGCACCTTTCTTAATGAGTCAGGAATTTCTAATTGGCAAGGAGCCTCTAATGCCACATATTTTTTAAATAATTTAACTGCTTCTTCTGTTAGGTCCATATATTGTCTGTTTTCACAAAAATTACAGTTTTCTTCAAATACTGTGCTATCATTTAAGTTTCCACAAGAACTTCTTGTATGTATTTTGTGGATTTTTTTGAGATTACTTGTACTTGCTCTCCATTGTTTTGATGATAAACCACCCAAGTCACCTTTGAAAGTGTTACATGTACAATGAATATCCAAACTTTTGGTGTGGCTCAGTTTAACATGATTTTCCTCATTATTAACATTCCAAGAGAGCAATTTCAGACGAAAGTTTTCTAACTCAAGCCAACATTTTATGACTAATTGATTACCTATAGCATCCATAAACATCATAAAATTTTTGATGGCTTTTTTATCTTTAAGTATTTCTTTTAATGTCAAACACAGCTTAGATTTTTTTTCAAAAACACTAGCAATATCTAAAATAAAATTTACAGTGTAAGTAATACTACATTACAAGCAAATAATTACAAAAGGAAATAAAACTTTATCTAAAGACATATCTCACCATCATCACAATCATTTACCAATTCACATACAAGACCGCTGACTTGGGAAGTTTTAACAAAACTTTCCTCAGGTGGTCTCACTGGACAGCCTGTTTTACCTTTTGCTAAAAATGTTATAAATCATTTAAATAAAACATATCATTGTTATTTTATAGCTATAGTGTTTGATTATAAAAATGATTTCACTATATTTCACAATTGAAATATTTTAATTAATAGGAAAAACATAGTACTGAGAATTGCATAAAGCATTAATTACTGTTGTATATTACATTACTACCTGCACTTTTCCAAAACTTAATCATTTTCTTTACATTGGAACTTTGTACAAGTGATAAGGTTCACTTGTCAAAAACTATAAAATTGAAGGCGACTAAGCCTTTTTCACAAACAATAGCTGCAAAACAATAGCAAAAAATTATTTTGTAAATAAGGTGTAACAACAACACATAATTAACTGTCACACTGTAACGACAGTTGACAGCAAATGACAGTTTGCGGTCTGTCATTTTATCCACTGTCATCTGAAGTCTATTATAGGTAATGAATTTCTTTTTTATTGCAATTTTCAATGTCTATAGGCCTCATTTATTGAGGATAAACTTTAAATACTAACTTAATTCAACTTTAGCACCAACACAAATTTTGCACCCCATGCAAGTGGTTTTTAAATCAAAATGCCTTTAATCGATAGACCTACGTTAGGTCTGTATAGGTCCACAAAATTTTGTGTTAGATCGCCTGTAGTTTTTTAATAAATATATATTTATTATTTTACATCTTAGCATCTCATGAATCGAAACTCATTAATTTTTATAAGTCTGTATTGTTTATCGTTAGGTTAGTATTTGTGTAGGTAATTTAAGCTTTATTAGTCGTTATTAATCTTTTTGATTCTTGGACAAAATTAACGGATGCCGGATACCGGATTACAATATTCCATTCACCGATTAGTGGTAATGAGAATAATGTGCAGATAAATTGTAAAGTTAAAAAAATCCTTAGTACAAGTCTGCTTTTGAACCCCATACAGCATGGAAAAATTGAATAAGTCTGAAAATCAGCCAGCACATATTTTTCATATCCGACTAATATTATAAATGCGAAAGTTTGTAAGGATGTGTGTGTTTGTTGCTCTTTCACGCGAAAACTACTGAACCGATTTCAATGAAATTTGGTACGTAGATGGCTGGACAACTGGAATAACATAAAGGCTACTTTTTATCCCAATAATCCTACGGGATATTTACGCGGATGAAACCGCGGGGCGAAGCTAGTTTTCATACTTTTAAAAGATAAGAGTGAGGCAGATCGACGTTTGCCGGATCTGCTAGTAGTTTATGCATAATAAAACACTAAAAAACCTTTTCTGTACATTGAAGACATTAAAAAAAATAACAAGGGAAGGGGGTTAAAAACAGTAATAGAGCACGAATCCAAAGAGAAATTGTGTCAGTTTGACTGTTTGTTTATACACGCTAGTCTCCAAAACTAGGAAACGGACGGATTTGAATGAAGGTTTATTTGTAACATATAGATTATAATTTATTTCAGAAACTGGAACAGACAGAGGAAACTGACGCAGAACCGCATCAGGCCAAAAACATTTTATGATGAGGGTATAAATTTGAAGATCTGGAATACCTGGAACTTCAAGAGTTCAGCTAAACTATAACATATACAGGAATGAGGTCTTAGAAAACATTGTTCAGTCTGATGATTCATTTTCTGCTGACTTACGAGCCCAGCTACTCTATAACAGAATATCTAATATACAAAAATCAATTGCTGTTCGTTAGTCTCGCTAAAACTCGTGAGTGGCTGGTCTGATTTTTATAATCATGGTTTTGGTGCATTCCGA
>NC_052121.1:4541898-4557208 GCF_012273895.1 Zerene cesonia | reverse complement strand
TGTTCGTTAGTCTCGCTAAAACTCGTGAGTGGCTGGTCTGATTTTTATAATCATGGTTTTGGTGCATTCCGAATAGTCCAGGGAAGGTTTAAAAGGTAAGAACGATACGGAGGCGAGAGAAGCCGCGGGCGGGAAGCTAGTTAGAAATAATATTTTAACTCATTGTTCAGTCTGATGGACATTATCTGTCTGCTGTCTAGTTAAAATATTCGAGATCTGAAACATTTGATGTTAAAAATCAACGATATCTGTTGAAATTCGGAAAAAAAAGTTCTTCATCCAGTTTGTTCACGCTCAAAGTTCACGCGAACGATGTCGCGGACAGTAGCCATTGTATAATACAGTAAAGACTTGTATAAAGCTAGTTTAAAATATTGCAGTTTTAGTTAAATTATTTTAAAAAATTAAATAAACATTATTTAAATAATTAGTTGATAAGATAATTTAATATAATTATCTTATTTATTATCTTTTAATTTAAAATTATGAAAATTGTGCTTGAGATTCTTTAATTGTAATTTAATTTTTTGAATCCCGCGAAAATAGGTAATTCAATTAACCAACATATTAAATGGTTATTAACTTATTATTGGCATTTTAACTCAATCTCAGGACGCAGCTCACTAGCAAAGGCTATCGACCTTACCTCGGTTAGGTACGTGAAGTAACTGTTCTGTTGATGGAAATAACTTGGTGTCTCTCAGAAGCGTGTTAATCGACTTGTGTTGACAACGGTCTAGTTACGTGTGCTTGCGAAAGAAAGAAATATTTATATTAATGTACAGAAAATTAAATCAAAATGAAGAATAATATTTTTTGTATAATTTATTTCGTGATAGGTTGTGTGTATTGCACTAGATTCGATCAAAGTCAATCCGGTAATTTGAATGTTCAGGTTGATTTAAAAGATTTACAGATAATTGCACTTCTTAAGGGAGGAAAAGAAGAATATGTGGTATGTACATAATTATGAACTTTAGTTTATAACGTAATAGCTTTCCGTCTGCGTATTCAAAGGAAGATAGACAGTCCCAGGGCTGTATCTTGATAATTACCTCCCCCGTGGGATTTCTGGGATAAGCTTTAATACTAGTACGATTTAAAACCGATTAAGAACTGTTCTCGTTTTTTTAACAATTTTTATTCTAATGCGATGAGCACTTGGTTGAGGCTTGGCGATGTTACTTTTATGCGTTTCTAGCTATGTTGAATTGATTAATATTATTTTTGGTTTGAAGACATTTTATATTTCCAGGATTATGATTATGCTTATGATTACAATGAAATGACTATAAAACCACAAAACCGGACGACACCGAGGCCACTAAACGGAACAACTTTAGCGGAAAGTGATGCTGGGACAAGTAGCAAGGCGACAATTACACCGGTGTATAATGAACAAACAGAATTTTCCACAAAAGTTCCAATTACGGACTTATCTAATGGGCCAACTGATGTGACCGTTATCGATTACAGTACGACGGAAAAATATAATGTTCAAGTATCAACAGAAAAACTGATTCCCGTAAATAAAAATGAAACTCTCACTCTAAATACGACAACGAACAGTACTAAATGTAAGAAAGGATTTGTGTTAAATTACAAAGGAGATTGCGAATTAAAATTGCAAAGCTCTGGAAACGCGTAAGTTACTATTTTGTACAGTGATTTTATTGGAAGCATTACATTGAATTGGATTCAAAATAATAATAATCCTCCTCTCCCACTTATTTTTTAAAAGTCCATTAAATATGAAGTATCTATTCGTCTGTACAAACACATTGCTAAAATATATTTAAGTGCTTATTTTTAACTAATAATATTGGGATGTAATCACGAAGCAACATTTTAAATATACGTATACATATAAATAAATTAGGGAAGGATAATTATCAAGACAGTTCACCTTTCTGTTACGGCGCGGTGGCCCATTTTCGAGAGATATTTTATAGTATGCATAAAATCATGAGGTAACTCTAATAAGCCGATGGGACGTAAGAACGGGGATCATAAGCGCAAGACTAACATTACCGTGGTTTCCGAGACACGTGGGTGTTCCAACTTGGGACTTCCTAGTTTCGCACACTCCAACTATAGGCTACTGCACTTACACATTCGTACGAATAATGAACGTGCATATTTTACTTACCGCATTAATGCTAGCGAATCATCGAAGTGTAAATCGGTATTGAAAATTTAATAAACTTTTCTTTCGTCCCTTTCCCGAAATAAAATGTTATTTGAACTGTTTACGACTTGATCTTAGGATCTGTAGATTCTGTAGAGCTTAGTATGGATGTCATTGATATTTATTATTTATATTGTGTATATTTTAAATCATCAAACTTGTAATTTTGAACAAAGCAAAGCAATTTTATCTTTGGCCAAGTTGTAGAAACCAATTTATTCATAGTTAGCATTTTTCATTTAACTTAAAAAATAAATGTGAAGACTACAGGAGCTAAAATGAGGCACGCGCGTATCGCAATCAACGACTTATCGGTCTCATCTGGTTCCGTCGGTATGCACGCGCACATGCACATACAAGCCAACGTAAAATTATTATGCTTAAAATCCGCGATTTACTAAAAATCTATTGATTGTACTAAAAAAATAAACAAAAATAAATAACTGATACATTACAATGTTGCTTGAAGAATAATTTGTCAATGAATTCTGATTCATATGATTGCCTGAGTGCTTTTTAATCATTAGAAATGTTTAGAGGTGATTTGTTCCTTTATATCAAATTTGTAGCATAATTTTTTGCACTGTCAAATTAGCATATTATATTCTCAAACTGAAACTTTTATTTATTAAATTTTACTTCTTATAGAAGCACAACATAAAAAACCACTTTTAAATCGTCACAGCAGTCCTAACATTTACCACCGGTTCAGAAAGCAGTTTGTACAAAGAGCTGGCAAGAAACTGTAGTTGCTCTTTTCTGTTTTCATATACCATCTAGTATAGCATACATACTTAATAGATAGGTATCCATAATTTGCATGAATTGTTTGTTATAAAGAGATATATATTTTTATTTCATATGAATAATAAAGTAAAAGTTGTTTTTATTGTTTCAGCTTACTTAAGTTAGTTAAATTATCCCAGAAATTAAAATTAAGGAGAGAAAATAAGGATGAAGATTGACCTAGCGAAGAAGTGAAGCTTCCTAAAAATTAATAGACTTATAAGTTGAAGGCTGGCAATTATTAGATTATTTGTGCATTTTTAAGACTGCATGGTAACAATAATTTCTGTGAATTTTTTATGTTTTTTTCATAATTGATATTGTATTAAATAAAAATATTTAGTGTTTATAATAATTTATTTATAATCTAAGTGCATCAGCAGTGATGAGTGCATATAATGTCATTTATGTAAATATATTATGTGGGACGGGTTCTAGTGAATTGTTATATTTGTACTATTTGGCATAATAGTATCAAATTTTAAATAGATCTGTTTTCCAAACCCATTAATGAAATTTATGACAAAACCAAAATATTTTGAGTTACATAACATTGGCGCAGCTGATCTTTTTAATTGGTCATAAGAAGTGTAAACAGTTAAAAAAAAATATTTAAAGTTATTTAGATAGCAATTTGGAGCATATGAAAAGATGTTATTATTTTTGAGTCTCTTTGATGCTACGCCCATGCTTTCACACATATAGCACATTATACAGAATTACTTAGAGTTTACAAAGGCAAAACAATAATGGTATGAAAGCACCAATGGTAATAAATAAGGGAACCATAACTGAGCTGTCATCTATTGAGTATGGGTCTGGTTGTTTTGGACCACTAGCTCTTCTGGACTTAGTGGCTTTCTCTTCTACTTCTTCACGTGGTTCTTCGGCCTCTGCTTCTGGCCAAACTATTGGTGGTAATTTTGGTATTTCATCAATAGTACCTTTCATCACATAAAGGGCATTTATTTTAGGGTTATCCCTGTAACCTTTTATGAATTCTACTTTAATTTTACCTCCTCTGATATCAGACTCCTCATCATTATAATATAATTTACCATTTTTTATTGAGTATGGGATATACTCATCATGAGCAACACCTCGGCCCACCTTATCGAAAATATCCAAGTCGGCAACTATAGTATGATCTCCATTCAATACCACGTCAAACACTTTCATATTTGGGGCATTAAAATATACTTCACTAAATTTAAGCACTAACACATAATCACCATCCTTATTGGCTGGAATATCATACCCAAAGGTACTGTGGTGGTAACGCTCGGTTTGATAAAGTATTTCATCTTTAGAATTCACTCTTCCGATCATCACAAATTGTTTTCCATAATCAGATGCGGTGCCTATTCTGCCTTGAAGTGGGTCTTTTTCATAATGAATGCCATAAATATCTGTATGTGCTGGTCCTCCTGCATTAACAGCGTAAATAATTTCACCCAAACCAGTCGCACACTTGATTAAATAGAAGAGGAAAGTTAAAGTACATGTTTCAATTCCAAACATATTTTTTTACATCAAGTGTACTCTAAAGCAATACAACTTTGTTACCGTGGAATAACCTAACGTAAACGTTTTATGTCAACACATTTTCTTACTATATGTAATTAAAATGTTAACTAACTAAATGTAAATAGGCTAAAGCCGGTAAGCAGAACCTATCAATAATTTGACCACTCACCATAGAGAATAGAACATCAGAATTCTTCTTGGAACATGGTACAGATTACGTAGAATTCGTCAGATAATAAAATAGTAAAAATTTTGACTAACGGCGTATACTCTATGATTACATCAGTATTGCCACCTTAATTTCTTAAAATTGTTGAATGGAAAGGGGAAAAATGGAAAAAATGAAAATTAAGCAAAGCGATCACAAAAAATTATTTAAAGTGGTAACTGTCCATACTGTACGATGAATTTAATTAAAAGGGACTGTGTGATTTCGTATGAAAATAAAGGAAGGAGAATTGTTTCCGCTCCACGATCGTTTTCACCACGCAAATCGCGCGAGATATAGAAGAAAGAAGTAAATAATCCATGTTAATTACTACATAGTATAAAACAAAGTAGCTTTTCGCAAACCACGAAAATAGCATTGCTATAAAATTTATGCTATTATGATTCTTTATAAATTAGCTTCAGTTATTGAACATGCAGTATTTTATAACGACGATTAAGCCCCATTATTTATTCATATCAATGTTTGAGCCTTTTATTTTAACTTGGGGTTATTATAAACTAATCTTTCAAGTCGTATAATTTTTTTAATAAATCGGTCCAATAGTTTAGAAGGTTCTTAGAAATGTATGTAATCCATTATTGTACTTTTATTTGAAACAATATTTATATATAGACTTGTATGCATTTCCCAAGTATTATGCATTTATCGGATGCAAAACTTCCTGGAATAAAGATGAAAAGGTATTATGTTCTAGCCAAGTATTACCTATTGTCGGGTTAGAGACTTACCTAACTAAAAGTTTGTGTGTGTGTGTATGTTTGGTTGAATAATTTAAATAATAATTACCTACACGTTTTTTCTTACATTACTTTACAAATTCTGTTTATTGTACTGTTTTTGTTAATATTTTTTAGAAATAAAATACTTTTTACTAATACAAAGTAGGAAGCCACTCAAACTTGTTAAGTATAAGTTCTTGTCGATCGTCATCGTCATCATCTTCTCGTTCCTCTCCTTTTTTAAAATATAACTTTTATATATAAATTAGGCTGCACTTAGCAAATTATCGTATCTTCCTAAACGAGTTCTCCTAAGTTAAATATAATGTGTACGCACGATTATTACCGCATACTTTTATTTTAATTATCTGTCATTAAATCGAAACAATAGGTATATTTCAATGCATCTTTAAGCTTTAAGATCAAATTTACTAATCAAACTAACATTAAGCGGCTTTGTAAACAGACTCTTTTGACTACATGGAAGGGGCCTTTCCGAGGTTCAACCCATAAAACGTAGATTAAGTTAATTACACAAATTTCACAGATCAAGTAATTCGATGTAACGAGCCAAATCTTATGTAGATTCGCGCTTTTGAATTGAGGTTAGATGATTATGTTATAAGACTTAAGGGTATATATAAGTTTTGTAATTTTGTAATAATAACCAGATTGATACTCATACACAAATATGAACAAGATAAAACTGATATATCGCCTTTTGCTACATTTAATTTTTAGTTTTATGGCATTGAAATGCTTTATGAATTAGAAATTTTGAAAGAACAGAAAAAAATATTATTTATACGCGCGCGTTCCGTTGCTACAATATTGTAATCATTGAAATAATGTTTCTTTGTTGTTGTGATGGTTCTTAATCATCTTAATAGATGGCGTGGGGTGCCCTTAGGCACATAAAACCGAAAGAGTATATAGGTGGCCGAGAGGCTAGGCGTTGCTACGTTTTGGCAAAAAACGCGGGTTCGAATCCCGCCTCGTCATCAAATTTTTTCTATTCTTTCAAAATTTCTAAGATGAAACTGGATAATTTTATCATTCGTTCACTTAAGAAAAGTGTTATATATTTATATATGTAATATTATATACTCTAAATCTATTTGATCATCCCGGATCCATCAGGCAAGACTGTTTTGTGCTAGCTTCCAAATTTTTTACAGCCGGTATAAATCTATGACACCTTGTATATTTATCTCAATATCACCATCATTTAACTGTTTATATACATATTAATAATATGTTCATTTAATACTAATTTAAAAACGTGATCAACAAAGTGGCAACCACTTTATTTCAAATCTGTTTGGAATCCCCGTTTGTACTCCCGTTAGGCTTAAAGCTTTCGAGGGTCAGTAAGCTATGGAAATTTCAAGATCCTTTTTAACTACTTTGAGTTGAGAGAAGAAAAACAAAATTGTGATTAGGTCTATAGAAGTAAAGAATTAGTAATTTGAAAACAAAGAGCTTGCCGGTAGATTTGTTTGCAAATTTTTTTAAGTCTTCAATAAATATTAATACTAAGGTTATTAGAGTAGGTACATCTTCTGGGAGTACATATAGATTACATGAATAGTGAATTGTACATGCGATAAACCTCTTTATATTTTAGAGGTCAAGGTGCCTTGCGCTCACCAAAAACTGTTAAAGTCATCATACAATCAAATTATCGAATCAAATGTAAAATTATACACTTTGTAGAGAAACTAAATAAAATAAAAATATTTTTTGTGATCTGATCTTAAATTAATGTGACGTGATTTTGTGATTGAGGATATTAATTCCTTGAAATTTTTATAATTCAATGTAATATACACTCGCGAGCAAGGGACATGCAATAATACATGATGTAAAATTAAACCTTTCTCTTGAATCAATCTATGTATTTAAAATCACAACCTCTTGGGTAGTAGGGTTTTAAAGATCTAAACATACAGACACAAAGGTGGCGGAAAGCGTCTTTGTTTTATACTAAGCGTCTTTGTTATAAACTTTATAGTGATAATAGCTATTAAACTTGTATAACTGAAAATAATATGACATAACTGAATAACATTTCATCATCATAGGTGGTTATCTCTTGCGAGAGAACGATGCTTTATCATGTCTCGAAGAGGGCCGCGTGGACATACCTATATACGAGTAGTATATATAATGAAGGAAAAAAGATTGAGGCGTCCTCGTTAATCTTACCCTCTATATTTCAAGACAAGTGAAGGGGTTAAATCATTGCGGACTTATTCGTGGATACTTGCATTTTTTTTTTTTATAATATCATTTTGAAGGCTTGACTTGCACGAGAGAGTCATACAAGTTGACATTAGGTACATAGAAAAATAGTGAACAGTAAGTGAATATGACATAAATGAGTGAACGAATTACTAAAATTATATAGAAAATAACGGTATTATGTGCAACATCTTAAAGTATTATGTGGATGAGCCATAAAATTCGATGCAATACAGGTGTGAAATAAGCTCCTAAATAGTCAATGAAGTTCGATTCCCCTGATGCCTGTCCGTGACAGCAGTGCGGAAGATTTCAACAGATAAAATTAATGTTTATCATAATCTTTTTTCGAGTAAGTTTCTTTATTGAGAAGTGCTGGGTGGCATGAAACATGCTAAGGCCAAAAATTAAAAATAGAGTTTTTACAAAAGTTGCATAATTGGTAAAAAGCTGCGTCATTCGGACGACCTGTTCGCACCTAGATATCTTCTCTAGTTTTATGGTAGTTCAAATATGCATACATAACATGGAATACCTATTTATACCTATACCTATTAATAATTTAGGATATATAACCTATAGCATACATATTAAAAAAAAACACAAATCAATGTTTTAGTAGAATGTATGCCTCTACATATCCTCTACTTAATAAATGAGTGAATATTGAGCTGGAATGCGATTTTCATTTGTCTATACAATATAGAAACAGATAAAATTTGGGAAAATAATCTGTATTTCTCTATTCAATGCGCTCGTAGTTATGTGGTTGCGGATAAATACTAACCAGCTTCAGTTGCCTCTTCACTAACGCTCGAAGGAACACAGTTGGTTTTTAGTTGCAGGAATCCGACATAACTCACGGTTCCTTCCCCGGAAGGAGTGTGTATTTATACAAGATTTCCCCACTTAAAGAAAAAAATACATAAAGTAATAACGGATGTGTACAACCATTTGAAAAAGCCGAATTATATAATAATTAGCCGCTCGGACCGGCTTGGCCGGGTTGACACGGGACAAATCGAAACAAAATATAGCCTGTCACACTCAGGGATAATACAGCATTTTGCTGATGAAAGAAATTTGAAAGCCATTCAGTGTTTTCACAGCCTATTTTATGAAACAAAAAAAAAACAAAAATCAAATCTTTCATTTTTATTACAATATTAGTGTAGTGTGTTTATTGCTATTGATGTGAAAAATATTACAAACTTTAACGTTATACTTATAACTAAAGCTGTTGAACCAATTTGGACTTTGGTTTTAAAGTAAATCGGAATTACAATGTATCAAATCTACCTTTAACCGAGTAACACCCGACCAACTTGATATCCGTTATATTAAAATATAGCATGCAACTTAAACTAATTCTTGCGATGAGTGTCCCCGACCGGAAGCGTTTTAGCGTTTCCTTAGTTTACAGGGTTATGTTTTACGGCTAAAATTTTCATCGGCGCTGGTGATCGCATAGCCCCAGGTGAACCACCAGCTCGGTTGCTCAATCAAACATAAAGAATAGGTATTAGCACATTGTTTCTTGTTCGTTTTACGTTTTCGATGCTAAAATGTGTTTAAAAAATATGTACACGAGGCATCTATTTTGGTGTTTTCAAAGCATAAATTATGAGCTTTTAAAAAATAATAGTATTGGTAGAAATAGAATAAATGATTTCTTTAAAACGGCTATGCGCTTCTACACGCAGATATAGAGTTGTAGTGGCACATAAAATATGAATCTGGCACGTAGAACATTTAAGTAAATTCCTTTCCATTCCTCAGCGAA
Organism: Zerene cesonia; assembly: GCF_012273895.1. NCBI lineage: Eukaryota > Metazoa > Arthropoda > Insecta > Lepidoptera > Pieridae > Zerene > Zerene cesonia. Next base: position 4,547,729 of record NC_052121.1, on the reverse strand, counting down.
TTTTATTAGTAAGTAGTCGTTTATCTTTGAGATAACTGAACATAATATCAAGAGAAAATGCGCGTGCTTTTCATATTTTCATATTGCATATTTTTATGGGAAAAATATATAGAATTAGTTATATGATTCTCTACCTACTAGTAGCGTCAGCAGTTAAAATTTGTTATGTACTTAATCTTTTTGTAAATTAAAGAATGTTATGTATTGCATCATAAGTATTGAACACACACAATAGGATTGATAAAAAGAATAATTGTGATATAAGTGATATATTTTTAACGAATAGAGAACGAGGTTAATTTGGACATTTTTGAGTATTTTTTTAAATAAAATTTAATTCCGTTTTAAAGTTAATTCCAACTAGAAAACAGTCAAGTGAAAAATTATGCTAATGAATACTCAAAACATTGAACTGAAAAATAATTTTCGAGATATCCGTCTGTGAGGCGTGATTTAACGCATGGATAATCTTGGAATAGACTAATTTCTAGTGAGCTCACGTACTTGATCTTCAAAATTCTTTGTCACGTACAAGTTAAAATTAGAGCACAAAAATATTAAGATTCAAAGTTTAACACCATTACTTAAAGGTTTTTTAAAAAATTAACGTAATTAATTTATTTTTTTTGCTTTTGCAAGAATTCTGATTTCAACTAGAATCTCATGTATTATGCATAAACTTTGATAATATAGGTAGCTGTTGCGAGCTTCGATAAATAATTTCGTTATAAATCGTTCGGGATTTATAAATAATGTAACTAACCCGAACTGCTGGACCAATTACGATATGGAATTAGGTTTGTATTCCTTAATTCACGGAAGTACGAGTATAAATTAATATAACGATATTAACAAACGGGAGTGTCGTATATACATTCCCATTATTATTAAAAAAGTAAGTATTTGAACTCAAAATATGTAGGCATGATTTGTATGTTGATTAGTATTACTAAGAAACCCGATAGATTTGGCGTGGGTCTGACTGTGAAGAATCTTTAAACTGCACTTGTAATAGAATTTTGGTAATAGAATTCTTCTGGAAAATTTTTAAGATTTTTGCCCAATCCTGTTAATAATTAAATAATTCATTCCAGAAGAACCTTCTTTACCAACTAACTATGAGAATACGCTTAAATATTAATACGAATCAAATACAGAAATGAATAAATTTCCATCCTATTTAAAGTTATATTTTTTTTAAGTTTGGAATAAAAGAATAGACCAACAGACTACTTTAAAAAAAAAGTTAATTACTAGTAGGTATTTAAACATTTAAAGATTAAATGCCGTAAGTGGTCGATTATTCTTGATGTGCATGTAATGCGTAATAATTTATTTAAAAATGTATACTTTATGAAAATGCAATATTAGATCTTTTCATAAAGTACACTTTTTTAGATTTTATCTAAATCTTTGTAAACTACGTTATTTCTTACTGATTATATAAGTGTGTTAAAGAAAAAAGAATAATTGAAATTTCATTAGTATGGGATAGTAATTAACTAAGCAACGAAGAGACCAAGCAGGCCCAATGCGGCCTTGAATCCCTTTTAGGAACTACTTAATTAATTGTTTCACTAGTCCCTTATTAGCTTTACTGCTTTGAGAGCTTATGTGGCGAGCAATTACTGGCTTAGAAAAAAAGAGTAATTATACATTGATCCTATTATATATATATATATATATATATATATATATATATATATATATATATATATATATATATATATATATATATATATATATATATATATATATATATATATATATATATATATATAGTCTTTTACTCATATTTTCTCTTACTTTAACACTTGATGCTTGTTAGTGTGTATAATATAATAACATTGAAATAATATACATACATCGTGACAAGCAATAAAGATTAAAAATTCAACACAATGTAAAGTAAAAACAGGTCATTCTGCTTAAAATTTGTGGTATATAAAAATATCCTTTTTATGATTTTATAAAAAAACTTGTATGCCCCGACTCTTAAATAATGTAAGTTTAACTTTCATGTTAGTATTATGTATGTTTACATTGGTGTAGTTCTGTAAAGTACACATCATTAATATTCCTCTGTTTAAATTGCGTATAAGAGAGCATTACGGAATGAAAACCTGAGAGTGGTTTATGTTTATAAGGCAAAAAAATGTGCTTCCATTTGATTTCCATAACAGGTAGACTAACAGAAGGTTGGCTTGATTGAATCTAGAGCTTCATGTAAAAAGAATATCATTATATTGATTACAATATACGATGGTAAAAACATGCATTGTGTAACAAATGAGTGAATAAATTCAGATACAAAACTTTCTAAAGAAAGCTATTTCACTTTATTGTGTTTCTCAAAATAAATCTCATTAAAGGACAGAGAGTGATTCACAACTCTAATTTAACCGCTTTAAATCTCTTCAACGTATAAAAGCAATAAATTTTTCAGTACTGTGTGCAGTTAAACTACTATGAAAAAATCTTCGCTAATACCGGGTATATACAATAATTATTTGAGGTCTTATCTTTTAAACAATTACAATATTTGAATTGTAAATGAGATATTTGTTTGCCATTGAATGTTGTTAAAGCGTGTGTAGATTTTAAATGTGCCGTGGTAATGTAGGTCAATATTATTGTACGATAAGCAGAAAATGTATTTATTATCTTGGTATAAGTTTAGAATAACTGAAGTGGTATGAGGGTTAGGAAGGGTCTGAATCTAAGCGGTTGTTTTGTGAACCGCAAGCGTTCGGCAAGTTTCAATTGTACGATGTTCACAACAAGTGTAGCTGATGCTTCGTCTGCAGCAGTTACAATGAGAGCGGCTCTGGTGTAGCACGCCACACGCCGCCCTCTCGGCGCCACTATTTGTCGCGATTTACGCCCAAATAATTTCATAGTCCATCCACGCTGCTGTTGTCCGCATGAATATCTTGATAAATTGTTATTCTCTTGCAACTTTATCCTTTAAATCGGTCTCAAACCCTCACGTTTCTGATTAAAAGAAAGTGAACGAACTTTTTGAATCCTTGACGCAATTACGAAATATATAAAATATGTAATACTGATCTCAATAAAATTAGGTAAGTCAATTTTTATTTTATTTGAATAGTTAAATATTTTTACAACTTTTAACCATAACAGTAATAAACAGGAACTTGGTTCTTGGTTTAATTACAATATACTTTGATAATAATGGATTTTTATCCAAATAGTTGTAGGTGGATTTGAATATTAATCATTCCAAAAATAGTTTTATACTGTGTAAAATGTAAGAACAAATAATAATAAAGCGGAATGTTTTGTATTAAAAAATCGAGAAAACCAATTAGCGATACACTTGTTATTGTATTTTTTAAACATTATATTAGGTTTTGTAAATAGTTTTAAATGTCCTTGGATGGGAAAGTCTCGTCGCATGTGTATTGTTTATATTGAGGAATGTTTTCCTTGAAGCAGGTAGGTAGGTAATAATAGTTTCTCACAATATAATTTCCTTCAATTAGTATCGTTTGAATTCCCGCAAATGACTTTCAAAGAGAATACACAATAATAACTGCTATATTTTATACAGCTGCATTTTGCTTTGACATTTCATAAACTGGCATTCTATTTTATCAAATACTGGCTGATCACACCGGCTCTGCCCGTAATATTTTTGTAAGTTTTTCGAAATTTTAAGAGTTATTATTCTAATCCAGATGGAGATGGCGAGGGATCCTAGATTCGATTCCCACTTGGGACGCACAAAATAAAAATGTCTAGGTATGGCAGGACACAGAAGGCTGATCACCTACTAGTCCATTAAGAAAATCGATCAATGAAACAGATGTATATCATCAGCCCCATACTCCACTTGGGGACAAGGGATTTCACTTACCTGCCAATGTTCATGTGTGGAGGTGACTGTTTACCATCTGGTGAACCATCAGTTGTCGGCTATAACATAAAAAATATGTTTACATAAAGCCATCACACGAAAGCATTAAAATCCGTTCAGCCATCTTTGTACTTGTAAAAATATCAAATGATCAAAGATGAAGATAAACATGGGAAAATTTGTTTCTTTTTTCTTTAAATATGAACATGCTCAAGAAATATTTCACTAATTTCATTAAGATGATAACAATAGAAAATAAAAACTTAAATGTTCCTGTTATTTGATTATGACAGATAAAGTGATTTGTGTCCACTTAATTTTCTGTGATATAATTAATTACCCGTAGACCTTCGTAGTCCACTCTACGAAGTATACCCTAATGCTCAAAAGCATTTTTTTATTACATTAATTAGCATAATTGTATTTGAAAAATGATTTAAGCTGTTTCATAATGTCTTTGTAAATCAGAATTAAATATAAAGTTACGCAATTGTAACAAAAAAATGTTAACATTTGTTTAAGCCCGTAATGTAGTTAATGTTGCAAGAGGTTTACACAATTTGAGAACGGATATTTAAGAATGTGAGAGGTAAATTTGTTATTTCAGAAGTCGTTCAACAGACAAATTCTAAATTATTGCAAATTTCCTGCAAATCAATTTGAGCTCATCTTTTCGCTCGATACAATCAGTGTGAATAAAAGATATATGATAATATACTGGATACAAATTTTTGGGAGTCCAGCACGCTTAGGAACTAATTGGGCCAGCATGCATTGGCCGCACCCACAGAAGATGGGCGTGAAACAATTGCATGAGAATACAGACTGTACTGGATTACATAGACCGATAGTTCGTACAGTCAGTGGGGGTGCCGGAGGCACATATCCTCTTCCTAACTCTTACCAGACCTTTCTTTCTTTTCCTTATATTGATAGGAGATGAAAGGGTTATTTTCCTTTATATTTTAACTTTGACCATACATACACAAATGTTCATGGACGTAGTAATGTTTTGATGGTGATGGTGCTTATCATCAGGCGACCCACCAGCTCCTTTGCCGATTATGGCATTAAAAAATAGTTTATTGTGATAGTCAATTTAATTATTTTAAACTTTAATTTACTGTTGATATATATTTTGTATTTTGTATTTTCAAAAAGGCTATTTCAGCGCTCTATCCTTAAAAGGATCATTTAACAGAACAACATTGGGATTTTTGTAGATTATTTGACGATTTCTAACTTTTAGAAAAAGACTTCTATTGACCTCCGAGGAACAGGACGCGAGAATTTAAAATACGATTTTCGTGACCATTTATTTAACCATTACTAATTTTTAAGCCGGCCCCTATATCAGTTTCGATTTTTCACATGTTTGTTATTAACGCGTAATAAATGTGAACATAAAAGTTCAGCACCCCAGGAATTTTTTCGCAGATAAAATCTAAAATAACTGATAGATTGACTTTTATACGTATTGTTATGTTACACTGGTGTCATCATTCATGATACAATTATGTCTTCTTCATTCATTTCATCAGAAGTAAATCTATTATTACATAATAAAGCGATTTCGCGGTCTATTATATCCAAACCTAATCTCAATTCCTTTTATCCAGGGCACGATTTAATTAGATTCTAACAGTAATACTATTAGGACTATCGAAAATAGTTATGAACGTGAAGCACCGCTATACTCGATCCCAATCCAATCTCGATAGTGTTCGAGGATAGTTCCGCTGGTTGACTACGTATTTACGAACTCCGTGACACGTGATTGGAATATATTAAAGGTCTAACGAAGAACTATTTTACTCAGATTTTATCTGCCCGTATTCCCCTATTATTGGAAATCTACCTCTGATACAGAAGCATTATTTATAAAGGATACATAATAAAATCGGGCCTGTCATTTTTTCGATATTCATGTTGTTGTATTTTTTATTACATA
>NC_052121.1:4511570-4540898 GCF_012273895.1 Zerene cesonia | reverse complement strand
TAACATACAAACACAAATGTAACGTACGTGTTAAGTAATATACTTAATTAGGTTCATCCAATCAAATTAAATTAGATTTTTGGTGGACTAATTTCTCCAAACCCCTTTGAATTTGTATTTACTCGGTTGTAAGCTCGCTTTGCCATATTATGAAATTGAAAGTTTTAAACTATTGCCGTTCTGTGTATGTGATACACGTTAAAGTCTAAACCAGGGCTTATTCATGAGGATTTCAACAATTTATTGAGTAAAGGCAAATTATTTGAACTCGTTAGATAGCTGTATTGTGATACCTATACACTTATTTATTACTGCAAGAGATGAGAGAGAGAAGAGAAGTAGAGAAGAGATTATAATATTAAACTATAAGGAGTTACATTAAAATAAATATTTTTCAGTTGTATACAGTCAACTCTATTTAATATAACTCGAGGGACTCTTTAAATATTATGGAGCGTTTAAAAAATGAAAAATGATATTAAAATTTCGAATTGTCGGGTGTTGATTAATTATCATTATTAATTAACCGCTATTCTTTAAAGGTGATAGAATAAAGGTTGATACTTTCGGAAAATCGCTGCAAAATATTTTGTTTGCTTTGAAGCACATTGCTGCTGCTGAGACCCATATACTAATAGAATAATAAATATATACGAGAATATACTAATAAATTACATGTACTATACTAATAAATTATGAGTAAAAGTGCCTGAAATGCTTTTTCATTACTTTTGTAGATAGAAGATTTATAAAGTACCGAATGAGGCCCTTGTATTTTTAGCCAACACCACTGCCAAAGATTCAGATGCATCGTCAAATTCGTACGGAAGTGTGTTACAAATACAAAATAGCACTAATACGAAGGCTCGCGTACGATGATACAAGTTTGAACTTATCTCAAATGTACTTACCTCTGCAAGTTCTGCGTTCTTTCCATTTCTTTCTCCCTGCATTTTGAATCGTTGAGTATTTGACGTCGACGGCTATTCAACTAAATAGTTAATATCATTATAATTATAATTATCATATCAGATAACTATCTGTATTAACGCGTTGTTTTGACGTAACAAATGATTTTTTTATACTAATTACAAAGTGTATAAAAATGTATTGATTTAGTTAGAAATATAAGGAGACTCTAAATAACATGTGACGACTTTGAATTATAGAGAGGTTTAGATAATCGTACGCTGAATTAACGAATGTCGATTGTTTATTGCACGTTCTTGTTTTAACTATGGAAGTTATAGATATGCTCTTAGGTCAAAATTACACGATGTGCTGCATTTAAACATAATATAAGTGATTAATTTAACATGTATTTGTTCGGCTCACATTAACACATAGTTCTGGAGGCATGATGATAATATTTTTATATCTACAAGAAAATGAAGAGAACTGTTCAAATAGCTGATTAAAATATTATTTTCAGTAAAAAAATATTAAATAAGGAAGGCTATGTATCTTTTGAAAATAATAATTGAATCGCTGCGGAATATCAGCATTCATTATGTTACGTACTCATTTCTTTGAAGTGCACGTAAAAAACGTTGTTTATGAATATTTTTCAGTGGAATACACATCGTGTCGAGAGATAGTGAACCCCTGAGAGGATGCTCATCATCAATTGTGAGCTGCGGAATTCGAGATACAATATAAAGTACGGAGAAATATTGAGTTTGTTTCTGATACTGGATTATCTGTTTGCTCATCAAATACTGTTCGCAAGGCGTTATAAGATTTTGATGTTTTATTGTGATTCAATTGGTGATTTTTTAAATAATTTCTCATCATGCGTTTCATCTGGCTTTGTCTCTATCTGCTAACAGAAAAATGACCTCTGTTGCAATAAAAGACTAAAGAAGATGAATATAATTTTCGATATAATGTTCATGGTCATAAATTGAATTCAAATAACCTAATTAATTATTTGTTAAAATGTTTAGTTAAAACAGAGTTTAAATAAACAAAAGTAAAGGAAATTAAATAGCGTGAACTAATAATCTATCTACTACCTACTGACTGTAGAAATATTTTCGAATCGATAATTCAATGCACTGTGAGATTTATTCAGTTTATTCTTGGCTTATAAACATTAAACATGAAATTTTTAGCCTCTGATCTATGCGTCTGAGACTGTCTTCAGTCAAAAAATCTAAATATTGGATTTGAAGACAGACAAACTTGAAATAACTTTGTAGCCGTTTGATATACCTCGTTTAATCCAAATTATTTAAATATATAGTGCCATAAAGCAAAACTGTTTAGTATTCAATAGTTTGTGGTTAATATACAATATACATACATATTTAAACACTTAAACCGACCCATCCGAATTCGTCGACATAAAAAAATCTAAAATATAAATTTAGATACAAGGTATTTTTGATTACATATAGTTTATACAACATTAAAAAGCGGCAAAAAACATGATAATAACGCAAATTAAATTATTACTTTAAATCATACTGTCAGAAGTTGAGCCATTGTTTTATCTGCTTGTTTTTGAAATAGGAAAATGACATTCAAGAAACATAAGGAATTCTCTACAAACAATGATTAAAGGATCACAAAAATGTTTGAATATAGAATTTAGACGTTTACACACATTACAAAATTATGTATAATTTTTGTGTTCACTTATATTTAAAATACATTAGTTGAAATCTGAGGTCATATATAGCTAAAAGCTTCTAAATTTTTTTTTAAATATTGTGTATGTTACGTTTACTAATATAAGAAATTAACCCGGTAATGAAATTAATATTAAAAGATTTGTGATGTAAGCAATGTTTTAATTTCAATTTGTGAAATAAAGAAAAAAGGCGAAAGGGCATTCAATCACTCATCACGAAATCTCAAAAATAACTGGATGTATAAAAGTAAAATTTGGTAGAAAAGTTATAGTTAGAAGATTCCGCTAATTTGCAATAGACCTGCGTAATCTTAGGACTGTCACAAATTTATGAGAGTGGTAGTGTTAAATTTATAATGCAAAAAACTTAAAATCAAGATTTATTGGAAGTCTGGTTGAAGATTTTTGATATATCGTACTAGCCAACTAGCTGAATTAATCTTAGTCAGAATTGACATGGCATTGGGATGTTTCACCGTGGTAAAAAGTGGCCTATATCATTATGAAGTCTCGTAACTATCCCCAGGCTTAACAATCATACTATAAAATTCGCTCCGTTGTGATGTGTAAAAAGACAAACACACATTTACGTTTAATTTCCTAAATTATTAGCAGTAAAAATTATACTTTCGTTAATTTTTAGTGAGACAAGAAATTCATTTTCTGAATATCTCTATATTCTTATAACAAATGATGACTTTTTTAATAAGAATAAAAATAATGAAATGAACGACATTGAGTCCAGTAAGACCACAGATGTTAATAACATCACGGATGGAGTCGCGAGCAACAGCTAGTTGGATATATATCTTTCAGGAAACGGTAGATAGCAGAAACGTCAGAAGCACAGACTAAAATTATTTGGTACGAGAAAATATTGCTGACGGGAAGAAAATATCGTACCGAGACTTTTCTAATATTCTATTTGTGACGAGTTACATTCGCTGATACTTTTATGCACAGCAAAAGTGCTATTTAATTTAAAGATGAAACCGAGTGTTATTTGAATTCAGGGCGAGCTCTATTTTTATTTTTCATTAAGCTCATCCACGTGATTTTGTCCGCATTAAATTGAAATTTTTAGTTTGCTTCTACAGTACTCTGATGTATTCAAATGTGGTTTTTGAAACTGTTACAATGGCAGACATTATCGATTCTTCTGTAAAAAATGGTCCTAGCCGTTTCGAAGATAATTTGTAACATAAATAGTCTCATACAGAGAATAATAAACTATAAATTTTAGTTGCTTATAATAGCTCTTTTTCATATTATGTTTAAAATGTAAGGCTATCATTATGAATGTATATACATACCCATATTTTATTCATTTATAAAATAACGATCTTTTTCGTGAAAATATCGATATTCGTTTACTTCACTAAGGAACACTTAAAGGGATAATAGCTTCCTATAACCGACTTATGTAGACTGGTTTAGTGGAACATAGTTTGTAGTTTTGAATTGCATCGTCTCTTGAGAGCTTTGAGGCAAGTACTATAATTTGAAACTACATAATTGACTCCGTTGCGATCATTTTCGACATTGAACTTTTTAATAGAAGTTTTTTAAATTTTTTATATATTATAACATTAACATCCCTTGAAACATGCTTCAAAATTATACAATTCCAATTTTACTTATGAAACTTTTTATTCAGTGGAAAGATTTATTTATGATACATCAAATAAGGATAATCTAAAATTAAAACTAGAACAAACATAAAGCATAAAGTTCCAACAATGTGAAAAATATTTATAAAATGATATTATAAATCGAATGATTCCTAGTCATACGTGTATGATGATATTAGACGAAACTTAAATTTGCTTACAGTCTTTTTTACGTTGTTGATTAAATTACTTTACGAGCATTAAATTTTTTATTTTGTTTTCAGAAAATTCCCGATTATGGAAGAATGCCAAATTAAATATTGTTTACCAAGACAAAAGAAGTAGATATGTCTGGATTAGAGAACGATAGCGTCGCTTATTGCTTGCCAGGTGGGCTTGATTTTCAGCGTGTTTACGTGAAGATACATGGCTATATAGCTTTAGTTATCTGCATCCTCGGCTCTATTGCAAACTCTGTAAATATCGCTGTATTAAGCCGGAAAGAGATGACTTCTTCAACAAATTCTATACTGACAGCTCTCGCCGTCGCTGATCTCTTAGTTATGCTGGACTATATACCATTTGCACTGCATATCTACATTAAAATTGGCACAGAATTGAATCGAAACTCATACGCCTGGGCGGTATTTGTATATTTTCATTCAATATTTAGCCAAACGTTTCATACGATTTCTATTTGGTTGACTATAACACTCGCGGTTTGGAGGTTTATTGCGATAAAGTTTCCTCAAAAAAATAGAACACTATGTAATAAACGAAATACCAGTATCGCTATAGCTGTTGCATATGCAGTGTGCCCAATAGCATGCCTTCCAATTTATTTTGCAATGAACATACAAGAGGTGCCCCGGACAGATGGAAAAACGAATGTTACCATGAACGAAACAATATCGTCTAATACATCTGAAGTAAGAGAGCCAATGTATGCTCTAACAATGACAAATAGCAAAGAATTATTAACAGCGATATTTTGGATTTACAGTGTATTTATAAAACTCATACCGTGTATAGTGCTATCAATTTTAAGTGTTTGTTTAATATTAAAAATGAAGTCAAGTGATAGAAGACGACAGAAGTTATTAAAGAAGTCGGCGATTCCTTCAAATGAGGTAATATACATTTTGCCACTTTTTTTATGAAGCCATTCATGTCTTTATGTGAGTAATTAAAAGGCCCGTGTTATTTATGACCAACATTTAATTTGAGATTACAAAACAAATATGGATGTAATATTTATAAGAAATGTGCCAGTGTGAAAAGATTTATGGATGGTATTATTCATTCTGTATTATCCATTTAAATGATATGATATCTATAAGACGTCATTGTATCCACAGGAATAATTGACATAATATACTGAAATTTTTCATTCGAAGGTCCCGGGGTGACTTGCGATAAAATATGTACTATATTTATCTTAAGTTTAGCAGATGGTTCAAAATATCAATTGAATGAATGAATATTCATATAACTCATATTACATGAATACGATATATCATTACGCAGTTCATAAATTTTTTTTTTGTCTAGGCAAACAATGTTTAAAAATTTTACTTCCCTATAGGGTGTTGGTGTTCTCTAATAATGTTGATACACACTTTCTTCTTCTGAGATAATCGATATTTAGAGATGGATGATATCTTCCTTGAGTTGGTAGGTATTTTGGCCTATGTGAAAATATCGCAATTTTACATGTTTTCTGCAGCTGTAACCTAATATGTATATTTACCGACCGTTCCAAAAGCTCTCAAATATAAATGGGCATTAAGCAACACACATCAATGTAAAGAGCTTGCTGACTATTGTACATGTGTCAGCATTTACACACTAAATAAGAATACGTTTAATGTACCGTACGTATTCCAAAGATATTCATTCCTTTCAACTCGTAACATTGTAGCCTGTAGGTAGCAAACGTTTCGTGCTTTCAAATATATTGTATGGATTCTATAGACGTCTCTCTTTTACTTTGAAATCGGTCTATAACCGTTTGGGATTAATGGGTACTTAATAACATAACAATGCGTAACATAAAACAATAAAGGCTTTCACAGGAAATGTTAGATGGGCTTTAATGGCTTTAGCATGTGTTTACACGGATCCTTGAGACGTATATTGTGTTTTAATCTCCAGCGTGATCTCAATAAAAATCTTTGGAAATGGCAATGAAAATATTTTCTAAGGCATATTGTTTTGTGTAAGAGTTAAAGAGTAATTCAGAATGAATATATACATATATATGTAAAACCACATTCAAAATAATAAACATGTATTCATTATTTTATAAATAAATCATAACATAACTTTATGTTATAGCTCACTGATATAATTTCCTAGTTATTTGTAATAGCTGACTTTATATTGCATGTCGAGAATCTTAATTTTTTCAATCATAAAAATAAATTTTAGGGTGAGAAAACTCGTTTGAACGACGATAACAAGAAGGGAGGAGGTGGTCGAACAGACCGCACCACTCGTATGCTGGTAGCACTGTTAGGCCTGTTCCTGGCTACAGAGCTTCCGCAGGCTCTTTTTGGACTACTCACTGCGATAGCGCCGCAATTTTTTGAAATATGCTACTATGCATTTGGTAAGTATCTAATTACTTAATAAACTTTAAAGGAAAAAATAAATCTACCATGTGGTGGGATTTCAATCCGTGGCCTTCTCTGCACCCATGATCCCACCCCAGCTATTATTTTTGGGTCTTGGGTAGGGCACCCCACTCCAACTCGTTCAAAACGAATCATTATTTTCATGACTATTTGTGAAGTCAAAATCTAATATTCAATTTCACCATAAAAGTGTAGGTTGGTACTAACTACTATAAAACAACAAAAAAAAACTGTAAGGTCATGAAGAACAGAACAATATAAAAACCTCTTCACGACTTCTGATGGAATAAGTTGAATGGATGAAATGTCTATTATGACGTTGACATGAAGTTGACATGTGAAATATCGTGTTGAGTGAACATAAAAAATTTGCTCAAATTGGGTTTTTACAAGGTATAAACAAGTTTAAACAAACTATATAAATATTATTAGGATTCTTAAGGGTTCTTGGTGGTGAAAATAGTTCTTAAACACATATAGAGATATTATTATTTTTTATTGTTAAATATAAAATCATCGGGAGCACGCGCCAAGTTGTCATTCCTATAAATTACAAACAAACAAACATACAAACAAACATACAAACATACAGGTGAAGCTAATAAAAAGCGTGTAAAAATGATGTATTTATTTAGTTAAACTAACGCGATTCAATTATATATATTCACAGCGTCACTGAATTTGTTATTATCATAAAGCCTATTTTTGTATTTGTAAACACGGTTTTATGAAAATATCAAAATGAATAAAGGACATTAATGTTGCTTCATGAAGTAAAGTCAATTTTATGCCTATCATAATCCGATGAGTTCATAAAAGTCACTGGGATCTCCTAAAGTCTTGATTGAATTCGATAAACTTTACGAGTGTTTGGTCGTAGACACGTCGTCTTAGAATACACTTCAATAATAATCTTAGACTTATAAATGTACAATATCGTAGACCGAAATATGTCTGTCCACGTTACGTGTCGAAATGATATTATTCCACGTCTTTTGTTCAGTTTTATAAAGATTTGTTTGACTTAGAAGCAGCAATTCCTAAAAGAAAGTTTTTTTTCGATGTTTAAAACATTAATCTTAAAGATTAAGTAACAATATGATATCTTACAGTATTCAGTTATATAGTTTAATCCATTCTTCATTTTTAAATATATAAAATTAAAAATAAATCTAGTAAGCACATTTTTTTAAGGATGTGTAGGTATATGTTTTAAAAGCTATAGAACTATAAAACTTCCCAACAATTTTTGTCACTATTTGAATGTGGTTACTTTTCCATTCAAAAAATTCTGTAAAGTGAAATATTCTTTAAACTTTTATTCAAGACAAACACCCGGAATAAAAGGTTTAGATGGATAGATAATACTGTATTGCACACAAATAAAACACAAACGAAAGAGAGAATATGTACATATGGCGGTCTTTGCACTAGGTAGCAATCTCTTCCAAACTACCATATGAAATAAAAAGAGAAGAATTTTAGAAGAGCAGAGTTTTTATATAAAGATTGGCAAACCTAATTTTAAATATCAATTGATTAATATATAATATTGTGTTTAAATTGCACTATTTTTATCCCCGGCGCATAAATGATAGGGACCTAAGATATGTGTTTGTAAATGGCGTGTTTGTGTGTGTGTGTGTCTGTGGAATTGTGCGTCATACTTGTAGCATCACACATAGCAATTGTAGCATCCGAGCAAAAAAATACGGATAACCGAAAATGGGTATCAAATGAATCAAATTTGGATTTAGTTCATGGAAATTTGTTATATAATATGACCGTTATAAAAAAAAAACGGGATTGGGATTTTTTTATATCTAAATTTTATTAACTTATCTTCAGAGTTTTGTTATAACCACGCTAAATAACTAAACATGTATTGTACTCTATGTGTACAGTCGAGAAATGTCAATTTTGGGATCTGCATAATAAATCTTCGTTTCCCAAACATATATAATTTGTCATATCAAATTCAATATGACACGGGATCGCAAAATTGTAGAATAATATTACTATGTACCTATATTTTCATTAAACACATAACATAATCCAATAATCCAATCCACGTGTAAGGTATGTACATGTTTCCTTTATAAATATAAGTTTAAATATCTGTAATAATGTAATAGTAAATATAAGTAAGTCAAGTATGCTTCAGCACGAATTCGGCAAGTACACAGCTTACATCGACCATCCTTCCATTATTGTCGTTAGTCCTCTCCGTATCCCTTAGTCCTTACCCCTTAAACGGAAGCAACGTATTTAGGGAGGACTTCTGCAAATGTTCGGGCGGTGATGATCGCTAACCATCAGGCAAACCAGTAGCTCAGCTGTCCGCTTTAGCATAAAAAAATCAGATCGGATTTTATAGCTTTTTTAGTTTATAGAAAGAGATTTTTTTTGTAAATAATGTAACTGAACACAGAACCCTTCGTGTGCGAGCCCGTCAGACATTTGGGTGGTTATTTTTAGATAAGGAACTTTTGTTTGTTTATTATTCAAAATGTTTAGTTCAAGTTCGTGTACAAAGATAATTTGCACATTGTTATTGTTAAGTTGAAGAAATAGTAATGGCTCTAAAATTAATTTAATTAAATTAAATAATAAATGAAATAAGCAGAGCGTTTCGAGACATGCTTCCGTTGCTTTTCTCGGCATTCACAAATGTGTGTGAACACTCATTTCGGGATGCCATATAGTCTATACTCCTATAATAATAAATTATTTTTAGGTATTTGATATCACCGCCACCACCACCATCCCATAATAGATGTGTATACACGGTGAAATTGTAGAATCTATCAATCTAAATGGAATTTATGAATATGTTAAAATAAATCGTCCTGTTGCAGCATTTACATAGATTGGTCGCGGTTCGCCTACACCCTGGTATATTTATTTAATTTCAGCAGAGAAACAAATAAAAAAATTTAATCCCTTCAAACGTTATTGAGTTATAAGTGAAATAACTTACACGACTTTCTTTTATAAATTAAGGATTTTCAATGTCAATAATCGTCTACTATCTAGTACAACAGACTATGATATCAAACAACAATTCGTAGTATTCTGTTTATAGATAGGCACGTTGGATACGTAAAAAATTAGCTTTCTTGGAAATTTGAGGATTGTCACAAGTTTGCCGAGTATTTGATGGATAACAGTCGTAAACAATGCTGAGCTAATTTTACAGAATTTATGTGACATTTTGTTTCGAAATTAATCTCATTTTCATTTTGTATTACAGAGTTGTGGAATGAATTCTTTTGAATACATGTTTAAAAATTTCATAACGCATTACATATAGTTATTGTTCTCAGGCGAAGTGATGGATTTAATGGCGCTTGTGGGGTCAGCGGTGAACTTCGTACTATACTGCAGTATGAGTCGCCAGTTCCGATCGACATTTACGCGTCTCGCTAGGAAGGTTTTGTCCATACCGGCACGGACGGAGAGAGAACCGCTTACTACGACATCCACCGTGAAAGCGTAGCGTCAGCGAAACGCAGCCACTTTAGCTGCAAGCGTATAATATAATTTATTATACACAATATCCCGAGAGGATTTCTAATTTGATGATAATTGAACGATTATTCTAGTCATCTGGGTTTGAGTAAGCCACTTTCGTATGTGGAAACACATCTCTCATTGAATTCCATTTGCATAAAGTTCTCAATAGAGTACATAAACACAAATCCAGCTAACATTTGTATGAAAATGAGGTTCACACTATCTTAAATGTGCTGTATAATATTATTGCTATGTAGTAAGTATGTAAGTATATATTGTAATATAATGTACTTGAATAATTTAATTAGCTACGAAGAACGCGACGAACATTTTAATTAACAAGGTTTAATGAATGGTGCTTACTCATAACATGTAAAAGTTAGTTATTTAATAACATATTATCTTTATGAGTCGCCGCCATACTTAATGAGCAATTAATGTCTATTATATACATAAAATAAAATAGTAATAAGCAATCGAATGATCGGGCCAATTGTTTTTCAGGGTACATACGGATGGTCCTCGTATTTTTATCCACTATGAGAATATAGTGCTATATAAGGAAAATAAAAAAAAAGAAATACATAGCTATGTATTTCATTGTGGTCTATTTTTAGTAATCTGAAATATGCCTTTTTTAAATAAATTAACCTTTATCCTGAATTTAAAGAAAACAGAAAATTTTATGCTTATAAATATGATTTCATAATTATTCTTTTATTTTAACAAAACATTCATTACATACATTTTATGTAGTAGTAGTTAACGTTTATGTAAATTTTAATAACATTTTATGAAAATTTAATAAACTATAATCGAATAATATAAATTTTTATAAGTAATGAATACTTAGCAAACATAATATCTGATTATTGTTATGACGATGCTGATGATCACTCTGAGATGGATTTCAGCATTATTTTGTTGTATTACTTTTTCATAAGTAGGAACAAAATTAATTAACGTCGTATTACTAATAGTTATACTATTATACTATATTATTCTGTATTTATGCAAATTAAGACAAAAGAGTACTTTACTGTAAAAAAAAACATTATGTTAAGCACAATAACGATCAACTGACATTAAAGTTTTACCGAGGGGTGGGTCGTTGAGGATAAGTGTTTCAATTATGAAAATCGGTTATGATCGAGGTATGTTATTTACGTGTTCAGTGACAGTTGATGGTTATGTGTACCCCAATCATAAATTTTAGCAGTAATTAATGTTTCTGTTTTTGAAGGGCTGTTTCCTATGTAAGTTGATCTCTTTATAATAAATATATTTCGATTAAAGCCGAAGGAATGGTAATTTTGGTTTGGGGAGCCGCGTCCTGATTATTAGGCCCGGTACATCAATCGAGTTTACTGTACTCTTTCTGTTTTAATTAGATTTTAATGTTCATAACTTCTTTATCTTATAAAAATCATACATGTATAACTTAAGATAACAAGACACAAGCTTTTTTAATAAATACGTATAATATAATAATTTAGGTATAAACGATTAGTATTCCGATAGCCGGTCCGGGGACACGGCGATCGGAATGTCGTGTCGTGTCGTGTGTAAAGTGTTATAAATTGTTTAACGCGAAATGTAACACATAGAAATTTTGAAAGAATAGAAAAAATTTGATCACGAGGCAGGATTCGAACCTGCGTATCTTGCCTAACCGTAGCAACGCCTAGCCTCTCGGCCACCCGTGATCCTGCCACAGTAATCAAATTTATTCTACTCCTTCGGTTTCATGTGCCTAAGGGGCACCCATTTCATTTATAAAAAAGCATTTCAATGCTATAAAACTAAAAATTAAATGTAACACATAGGTTTTTGATTATGAAGATTAAATGCACAAAAACGTGAAATCACTAAATAGCTATAAATATTAAAAGTCTGTCCAGTATTCTTTGACTTGACGAATAAAATGAAATATGTAAGTAGTCGTTTTACAGATCGATTAACAGCCAGGATGAATATTCAAAATTACTCCGAGGCATATTTTAGTCACGTAGTCACGTAATCTTATACACTTTTTTTTAATAAAATTAAATGAAACTTGTAAATTGAACTTGATAAAACTTAGCTTATATATCTACTATATTATGTTCGATATGGCTTCGTAACGATCCAGATGAAAATTATGATTACACTCATTATCATAGTAATAGAGAAATATACACAGTAGTACAGCGTCGTAGTGCATCAAAAACGACTCGACAATGTCGCGGTTGCCAAAACTCAAAAATATTAAATTTTTTGTAATTTTGAAAACGCATGTCCTTGTTAACATCAGATAACAATTTGCTATCTATTATAGCACGAATGTGTATACCATTTTAATCATTTACATTAAATATTAAACAATACGTGTGACAGCCCATTAATGGTGTCCCTAGAAGAAACATATGTTGTTCGGGATCGTTCCTCCCGCGTCTCGCCCTTGCTTTCCGAATTATTGAGCTGTCTAAACGTCTAAACACGTCTGTCGTGAATTGCATCGATTATAAGACTGTTATTTGTGTGTTACTATCGTGGACGCAATCTATCAGTTAAATAAAAATAAATCGCGGAATGTGTTGCTAGGCGCAAAACTCGAGAACTTCTCAACCAATTTGGGTGATTTTTTTTTTAAGTTTTCACATAGATAGAAGAAACGGGACGGAGCGTAGCGCTTCATATAGATAATATACTCCAAGGTCCAAGTGACCTATAAAAAAAACGTTTTACCTGTCAAAACAAAATATAAAACCGTAGTAACGTAGGTACATCTGTTCAAAAAAACGGTACATGATTTGGCAAAGAAATTGGGACGCTTTGATATATTACGCATTTATAAAAATACAAATGAAAACAAGAATGTAGCAATATAATTTATTTTCATTCAATTTGCTTTGTTAAGGGTTTAATTTCCGCTACTTTGAATTCGTAAAGACGGATAGACTTGTCGTTCACCTTTATAATATTTTTCGATAAAAATAAATGGCTTCAAATACGTCACAAGAATGAAACTGATCCGACCCGTGAAAATAATTATTTGTAGAAAAAAGGTAATATAATATTTCCAATTCCAAGACTCTGTGGCTTTTTTAATTACATGTAGTAACTAACTAACTAGATTTCCAAAATCTGTCATAGATTAGAACCACATAGGTGTGTGTACACCTAACATAATGTTGTTTGATGTATTCTGTTTCAAAAATATTTAAAAATAAGGAATTTACATGAAATATGAGCATGTATATTTTATGTCATAGAGCGCGACCGAGCTAGTGGGTCGCCTGATGGTATGTCACCATCACACCCATGAGCATTTGCAGAGCTCATGTAAATATGTTCCCTGTGCGATCTGGCCCAATTTGTACCAAAGAGTGCTCGATATTCGTAAATGATACTGTATCAAAATCACATTTTATATCACTTTGCACATAGAGATAAAATAAAATTTGACGTTTTCATCCAATATACCACGCTAATTGGAAACATGCGAGTATTTGGACGTAAATTTTTCGTTAAACCTGCTTTCAAGTGCTTTTTGTGCAAGCACAAAAATATAAACTACTCCATTACAGAGTGTGGAAACAATTTTAATGTAAAATTGTAAAATGTTAAAATAGATCTACTCATGTAAATAACGCAATTACATTGCAAAATGAGACACTATAGTGATATGAGTAAATTGTAAAATAATGTTTAAATGTCATATTTATAATGCAAAATATAAGAATAGGTATTTGTTTTTCTAGTAAATTTAACATATGAAAAGTTAATCTTGTACATATTTGATATCTATTGTACAAAACTTCAGAGATTATCCATTCAAATGTTAGATATCTTTTCACCAAAGGAGAGTACAATTTTCGCAATCAAAATTTAAAGGGACCACCGTTTACCACGGAGCCGCTTTATTATGTTGGATTATTTACAAACCGTTTAAAGGCCAAGTCTTCAAAGGCATCAAAGTCTTTTGTTATTTGTAAAATTATTTGTTATTTGAAATTTATAAAGTTGCTTCTGATGAGCTTTTGATGCAAAAAATGTTGAAAGGCATTTATAGTTTTGCATATGCTGATTACGTAAAAATACTTAAACAACAAAATTACGTGAAAAAGTGTGTCGGCGAATTCGTAACCAGGGGTGTATATAAAGAGTTTTAAGAATTTATCTAATAGAAAGCAAAAATGCTTCGGGTTTTTATTAGTATTTGTTAGGTAATCAGCGAAGTTCCATTGAGCATAGTGCTGACCTGATTGGTGAGTATCTATAGGTATTAAGATTATTTCGAGTAACAAATCCTTTTTATCTCAATTTCGACGGCATTACGTTTTTCATATTATAATCTTACATAATGCTTTTGTTATGCATTAAGACGCTACGACCCTCTCTACAAAAGATACAGGTTTTTCCTGATCAACATACGGGATTATCAGGCTTAAGGTGATGTTGGCTGCGAGGCGCTACGACAATAGATTATATTTGGTATTTTATAGAATCTGTACGGATTTTTATTTAAAAATTTTTTGATTAAAAAAAGTGAATTCACATAATATTAAGAAAGATATGATATACTGTGTACGTCGAAGTATATAAGACATAGGCTAGTTAGGGACTTAGACCAATAAACACATTAGTAATGTTGAAAATATTTACTTTCGTATTATTTTGTCACTTGAAATGCGATGAAATAAATAATAAATATGTATTTTTTTGTATAGCTATAACGTAATTATATTATGGAGAATAAATTATATAAAACGTTGTAAAAAAACATTTTTCTGGCTATTATTTTAAATTGTTTTGTGAACTTGATGGATCCTTTACATCTTTATATTCAATCCTTATTGTGTCTCCTTGATAATACACAACATGTCTTTCCTTACTTCACATACAGTCGCGAAGTACCCTTTGTATCGAATTGTAATAAAAATGACAAAAAGAGATATGTAAACAAGCCCCAAGCATTTCGCGTAGACGTTATCTGCAATATTAACTATACAAGCTCTAAGTAAATACGAATGACGTTATAAAGGATACAATTTACTATATATATAGTTAATTGTAAATAGAAAGGTTGCAGGAAGTTTAACAATTACTAGTCTGTGGGAATTGTCTCCACTTAAATCATTAAAGGTAAAATTCGAAGCTTTTAGAAAAATTTTTAGAAAAAAAAGCAATTAATTAATGTTCCTAGGACTCATATAAGTACTTGAATGCTTATAGATTAAAAGAGAACTCGTGAAAGAAGCATTTTCAATGTATTTGCTTTCATTGCTTTCATTCTGGGACTCCAAGCTGCGCCAACATGTATAATTCTGTTTAAAAACGACTGATCCCCTTCCATTCCATTTCATTAAACAGTCACAGGTTTATGTGTAGAAACATAACGCCAAATAAATTGACTTTTTCTATTTGAGTGGACGTGGAATAACATTAATTTTATCATGTTCTATAAATACAAAATACCTATCTAATTTATGATCGAAGCAGCTTCGTGGTTTGTTTATTTGGTTAGTGGGTTGAGTGGTTTTAAAAATACCCATAAGTAAGTTTAAGAAAACAAACAGCGGAATAAGAGATTTCAGAGAAACTAAACTTCTAGAAAAACTTCAATTTACACAACAATTAATTTAAAATTTAAGAGTTCAATTTGTCTGCTAATGCTTTTTCTGTCTTCAAATTGTTTTATCGTTAAATTATTGACCGCCATTTGTTTATTTTTATTTTATAATGCTTAGACGGTTAGACTAGGTTAAACCAGGTATATAATAGGTGCGCATGCTATTCTGGAGAAATATACGTATTAATGAGGGGCTTTACGATCACAGAACAATACTACAGGTTTAAATATGTATGCTACAAATTAGATATTTAATATAAAAAATACACCACACACCAACAGATATTTCATACCAATGATTGCCTGCCAGGTTGTCTGGAAGAGATCACTGCTTAAGCGATACGATCATACGACTGCCTTTTATGCTCTTCTGATTCTGATTGTTTCTTTTTATGACATACCTGGCATAGGAACTAAAGAAGTAAGAATGAGACTCACCAAATGTAACACAGTATTCATATTCATTCATTGATTGTACTATTTGACACCGATCTCCTTAGGGGGTGGGTTACCATCAACGGTGCGAGCTGACTCAAATCGTGCCACCATCACAACTTTCCAATCAAAGAAATATGTTTTTTCGAAATATTTCCAACAACATAATTTTTGTTTGTAGGTGTTGGTAAATGTTTTTTCTGTTTAATATGGTGCACAATAAGTTTTTAAGTACATTTTTTGGGCGATTAATTTTCAGTTTTCAACACAATTTTCAGAAGTACGCCGTCGCCATATGTTCATAAAGCTCACGTATAAAGTTTATTGGTACTTGTTTTCTCTCGAGTTTTCCAACGACATGCATGACTTTCTCACATACAATTTGACTTGAGTCGTAGTTTTACGTTTTATATTGTATTCAATATTTATGGACTGTTCTCTTTCATAAAAGGTATTTTATTGGTTTTTATTACGTTAAAATCTTTATCTATTTAAATATGTTCTATTGATCATATTTAGTACATAAAAATTACATTTCATTTCACTTCAATAAAATATTAATACAATCCGTATCACAATGAAAGTCTCATTTACCCAGTAATGCTATTATTTTTGTGGCGAACATCGAACGTTTAAGGAAAGTTTGTGCTATAATACTCGTATTATGAAACGATGAATTTGCTTATTTCCAGAAAAACGGTAATGCTAGGTTTGGCCGTTGAATATTTAAGTGAGAGCCTACGTTCCAATGACCTTCGTTGAAACATCTCTCGACTCTTTTGAGTGATCATTAAAATTTCATGCCGATTTTTACCACTGTGTAAATTAAAGCATCCTGTTTTAAATTGCCTGTTTGGTAAATAAATAATAGAAGGATATGTAACTACGAATGAAGGGAAGTTTAAAGATTAAAGTTGCAATCAGCTTCCGTTTATCCAAAATTGATCGATAGAGCGGATGTTTAAAATAATTAAAAAAAATCGGATAAGCCGAAGTCCTCTATTTTGACACGAAATACCTTCAATTACGGTAAAACCGCGAAATATTATGATCATCTAATATGCGTAAATATTATAATGAATAAGGATAAACCTGCTTTAGTACTTTTTTCTCAAAAAATGTGTTTAGAGATAAAATTGGCTATAGATTAAATTGGCTATATGTTAGCATAAAAACCGGGTTTTTCCATACAATGTGTCGCCTACAGAAAATATAATGTACAGGACATAATAAGTATCGAGCCGAAACAAATAAGAGCAGCCACAACTTGACTCTTAGAGACAATGAAAAGTTTAGAGGCTTAACTTATTAATGTAGAATGTAACGGAGACATCGAGCGGCATAAACTCGTTAATGAGAGCCAATTGTTCTCATTTTGCACTGAGCATTAATTTTTGAGCTGCTGTCAACGGAAATAATAAATAATGAGTGTTTGTTTTTGTGAATTTATTTGATGATAGATGATATCATAAATTCATTCAAAAAGCTTGTATGGCGTGGGGTGTTATGATGATTTGTAGATTCACGTTAACCCTTTTATTTTGAGCTATAAGCACAATATTTTTTAAATTTTCACACCTGTGACTTGAAATATCATCCAGACTATCATAAATTTTAACGACACATAAATTTGTGGCTTCCAATTTGCTAGCAATAAATAATATTTTTATGATTGGAGCGATATTTTAGCAAGTGCATTACATTTTTAATTTTATACTGTTGTACACAAGTATCTTTTCAATATAAAATGTTTGTTAGACTTGGAGAATAATTCTTCTAAGAAAGAATAAATATGTTACGGTGAACCAAATGAAACCCATGTAATTTTTTCTTTCATCGTCAGATTTCCACAAAAGTCTTCTGTTATATTTTATTTATTTAACATTGAATAAACCTACCTTTCTTCATTCATTAGGTATAAATAAGCCGCGGAAAATTGCTGGACAAAATGAATGGAGTGTTTTGTTTCTCTTTTATTGAATTAAGCAGTAACAAAGTTCGCTTGGAGCCTTTTACGATTACAGTTTACGAAACGGAAAGGCTATCGCACATAATTTTAGGTAATCTTCAGGTATATAAGAATATGTAGGAAGTCTGATTATACAAGATTTTAAATAGTGGTAATTTTAGTTATAGTTTTACTGCGATTTTAAATAAAATAAATATTATTGTTGGAAAATATCATATATTACTATATACATATATAGAAAATATCATACTCAAGTGCTTATTTTTCTATAACGCGTTTATATAGTACAAGAATATGTTTATCAGGGTGGTAATAATCGGGCAAACTTTGAATTTTCTGGATTTGAAGGCTCCTAAGATTTTCTTTTATTTTCTTCCAAATGTTTCCAAGGGGATGAGCAGATTTTTTAACATTCATTTTGACATGTGGCCAATTTTCTAGTATCTTAAAAACTTCTCGGTGCCTCGCACATGTCTTAATGTACATTGGTTCTGTTTCTGCGTTCAATTTAGAGTATGAGGTATTAATACCAATTTCACATTCAGTATGCGATATATTGATTGTACTGGTGTTCTTATTTGCTACACCATTTACAGTTTTATCAAATTGGCTAAGAATTTGCCGATGTTTCGAACGTGATCTATTAACCTGTACAAGTTTCGATTGCACTTCAGTTTTCATTCGCCGATCATGGTTGACTTGAAATTCATCAGGATCAAAATAGATAACTTGGACGCTTTTGTTATGCTTTAAATTGTTATCTTCTGCTATTTGATTATCAGACAAGCATTTTTCTGTTTCTCGTGTATTTGAATGACCTTTGAATATATCCAATAAATCGCTTGATGGTTCATTTAGAATTTGGACTATACCCCAAATATACCGAGTCATTGTTTATTCATGCTAAATCTTTTAAACTATCTCAAATATTATAATTTCAATTCAATTTTATTTAATGAATGGCAGTGCTGTGTTGCCACAATTTTGCCAATGTCACGTTGTGGATAGTTTTACATCTCAGAGATTTATAAGAGGCTCAAAAGTACCCGTCAAGCACAGATATCTACAACACAAAAATGAAACACACAATATATAGAAATTACCAACACTAAGTTAATTTGTTATAAAGGAATATTATAATCAATCAATGACATATGAAAGAAAACTTCAAATTTTAGGAGAATATGACAAGTTAGGTAATAAGTTAATATAGAAATATCAACATTTGTAAAGCATAATGCATACTGTATGTTATTAAATTATTGTTATTAAAATATACGATTCTTATACATTAATTCTCATTCATTCTTTTGTACTATTGGTGAACTGTTAATTGGCGTACTTTATTTTATAAACAAATTTATAACATTGTATTTGTACTAGCTGTAGGTGGTAGTGTAAGGTACCTTATTAGAATAAAATAAATATTATATTTGGGAACATTATGATACTAATGGCCTTTTCTTCGTGCAAACCTCATAGCAGAATAGATGTAAGATATAACGTAATATTTTACTTTCAATATTAGACAGAGAGACTTCATAGGCTTTCTGGAATTAAATGAACGTGAGTGGAATTCAAAGTGTTATTGGAAATGAATGTTTGGGTTCACTGCTCTGATTTGGTGATTATGAAAAAACGTGATAGTTTATCAATAATTTTAATAGATATATTAACGATAATATTAGATACGATACTTCTTTCAAACAAGGGCTGACATAGAATAGACCGTAAGCACAATGTACTATAAAAGCTTACTTTTTCTTCTGTGTTCAGAATGGTAATCATTTGCCTAAGTAAGTTCTAGAACTTACTTACATTACTTGCCGTTAGATATTTCTGCCCTAGGCTACTCTCTCATGAAAATTCTCATTAGACGCTCAGGGTATAAACAAGTTTAGTCTCCATAAAACAAGTGTGGCGTACTCAACTCAATAAATTGTGATAAAATGTCACAAAAAGAAGACGATTAAAAATGTAATCTAGACGATTTATGTTCAAACATTTTGTAAAATATATTTATAAAATTACTCAGAAACTTTTATGTACGATTCGCAATGAAGAACGTTGGCTACTCAAAGATAAAGTTTTTTGTTGATTTTGTGCTAAAGTCTTTTTAGGTTATGTAAAAAATTCATGTTTCATGCTAGTAATTACAAAACTTTTATGTCACAAGAGCAATGTTGAAAATACGAATTCCTTAAATTAAGTCTGAGTATATTGTGCAGATCTACAATTGTATTTTATTACCATCCTTTTGCGATAATACAAAACGTTTATTAAACAGGAAAATATTATTACAAAGATACAAAATTTTATCTATACGATATGATGAAAATTTCATTCAATGAAGAGCGTCGAAGGAATGTACGTATTAGATAACAATTTTCCTGGTGTTGACGTAAGTATAAGAATTTACATAAATGTATATGAACAACAATCTATTCCAGAAATACATTTAAAATACTTTTCTTTATTAATGATTCTAAACCGATGACAAATAACTGACGAAATTAAAGTATTCAGTTAATCTTCATTCAAGCCACGGCATTGCATCATTCCATGATCTGGTAAAAAGGACAAAAAAGGGACATTTGTTGCTCTTGCAACCTTTATCGATTAACTTTTTGAAATAAGAAGTAAAGCTTATAATAGAGATTTATGGCGTACCTGTTTAGAATGATTCCACTGAAACCTATATCTATTATTCATTCTGAAACTGAATTATTCTGTAATAAATGTAGGTTTACGTTTTTTGTGTAAGGAATAATTAATGGTAATTTATTTTCTTACATAAAATAAGAGTAAGCCCATTTTTCCGTTAATCATATGTCAAAAACGTAATTGAGTTTTTCCGACGCGCCCTAAACAGGTTTTTGTAGGTGTCGGCATCAACAATGAAGAAGAAATAACGATTACTAATAAAATAGCCACTATTCGTTTTATTAGTGACATATTGGATAGATGGAAGTCGTAAACTATCGCTTAATGTATGAGGACTATTAAGAAAAATAGGAATTCTGGACAAATAGTAAAGACATAATAGATTTTTTTTATTAAAAAACGTTTATTCCAAGGAAGATTATCTATGTGCTAGGTAAATTGGTATTATATTGTACTCGTATCAATTTCACATTGTTTAATAATGTTTTGTAAATTGGATGACATAGGGTATAATTGAAACACAACGGAAAGTATACCAGACATTGTAATTGCTGAATGATATAATCAAAAACAAAAAGAACTTTTGGGGTTTCATTTTCAAACAGTAGATACTAATTAGCACAATTTCATCATAAAATCTCTTTATAATGGAAAATAAAATGAAGTGTCTAGAATCCAAACTCGTTAACTGTAGTTTGTTCAAGTTATTGGGAGCTTCATTTTCCTTATTATAGAAAGCACTTATAAAAGGTTACATAAGTATATTAATACAATTTGTTATGAAAAAATATTCAAGCTTCCAAAGCTCCCAGTGTAACATTACTCCTCTTGCCTGCATACTCACGGGTATTCTTATGAAAGTATAAGTCTCGCTTATCCAGTTCTTTGAATAATTTTATTCGTTTATATCTCTGAATAGAAAATTCCTAGCAGACGCACAAAGTAAATGTAATAGGACTAATTTTTTTTAAATCTAACATTCAAAAAAAGTGGCGAAGGCAAAAGGACTTAACTTAGTATGCATATTGTTATAATGCTCGGTGTTTACGGAGTGTATATTCGATTGTTTCATTAAATTTCCTTACGCTTAAGATTTGACAATTGATTAAAAATATGAGTTTTAATTTGAATGTGAATGAGGTAGGAATTAAACAGTTCGTACGTTCAATTAAAAAAATGCTCATTATATAAGGGTGATTTTAATATTACCGTAATAAAGTTAACTTCAATTATTCAGGTAGCAATCGAAGCAAGCCGCAACTTTGTGGTCGGTTGTTTACTTTTGTAAGGAAAGTTTTTCTTATCTTGGTGTAAATGAAATGTAGTTATTTGAAATTTACCTGTAGGGAGTTACCACTTACTTGATAAAATTAGGTCATGAAAGCCTCGCCCACACAAAATCGATGGTTTGTGTTTGCTTTTAATCATATCACGTTTAATTTCTTTGGTCCAATATAAACGTGTTCGGCCGAAACATGACTCGCCTATCAAGTATAAACATGTACACAACACCGAAAACGATTGTTATCACAGCAATAATCGAATTATTTCTAAATAATCGTGTTATGTCTAATAAAAAAAAAACAAGATATTTAAATTTTCTATCATACAAGGACATATTTAATATGTATTACCATTCGCACATCTTGTTAATAATATTTAACTTTTAATAGTGTTAACTTATACCTAACAGGTTATTTTTAACGTGCTATTGCGTCGTGATTGTGATATAGAACGAGCTGCTTGCCCAGGCTCTGCCAGGGTAGGCTTTTTATCACAAGTTCTCAAAATTAAACAATTATTAGTCCAAGTATTAGTCTCTTATCCTAATGCAAGAAGAAAAAATCAAGGCAAAAATCATTTAAATCCGTTCAGCCGTGCTTGATTTATTAGTCGTGTAACTGACGACTTTCTTTTATATATTCAGATAGATGATCGAATTCTCTTGTACACACAAAGAAAACTGGTTTGTCTGTTATAATTAAAGATATATAATAGGATTTTTGGACCTGCGTTTTGATTTCTTATCTTATTTTACTTCCAATGCATTAACTTTGGAATTTTAATGTTGTTAATGTTTTTGTTTGTTAACACATTCTTTGAGAAATTGCAAAATATATGTACAACTTCTGACGATGACCCATACAATATTCGCCTTGAAAATTTTATATCAATATTAATATATTTTGAAAAATGAATATGATGTAATAAATGTAACTAAGGGAAAGAAGGTAAATTCACAAACCGAAAGGAATTTTATTTACTACACTATTAGGCTTCCTATCTTTCTGGGGGATATTGCTTTTCTGAGATAAAGTTACCAATTCTTATTACCTTTGCCTTTGTGTTGTTATAGTTCATACTAATATTTTTGTCATCGATGTCACCTGTGTCAGAAGGGGTTTGACGACATGGTTATTTGATAATTTGTAATTATAATTACCATTATTGTACGTTCAAGAAAAAATATATAACTAATAAATATAATTGTGAAAGATAAATATATAAAATAAACATGAAAAAACAAAATAAATACTTCAGCCGTAATTCTGCCAGCTTTTTACATTTTCAATACACTAATTAACGGAATTATAATAATTATTTTAGGTTGTTTGTTGGTCGTTTCTCAAATGATTTGATGGATGTATTACTACTGGGTTTCTTCAATATTTATGATGTCAGTTAACTTTTTAAATATAATTTAATAAAAAACGTTGAAAATGTTTGTATAACAATTAATTATCATAACTAGCGAATTAGTATCAAGTTCTTACCTGCGATCGAATGGAATTTATGACCAGACTTCACATTACCTAGTTCTAACAAGTTAACTTTGAATTATTTTGACATTTGCTGACCACAATCGATTTACTCCAAAGCCGGTGTTATGTAAATGTAACCGATATTTATAATAAAGGTTCGAAACGCTTATAAGGGATCTCTCATTTGGGTCACCTCTTCAAACTTTGTATTAGGTAATAATCGACATTTTTTAATACTATGATTAATAGTTAGATAAACATTAGTACGTAGGTACTTATGCATATTGAGGAGATTCAACTTTTTAATAAGGATATATTTAAAACAAGCTTAAACTTTGTCAGTTAAAAAAAGAAAAGATTTTCGAATTGCAATGCAGGACTTTTAGGATATTGCCATCGACTTCTAGAGTATCATAGCCTGAGCCTGAGCCTGAAGTTGAAAATGTTTTCGCAACCGCTCTTTAGACGTCATGAAACATTGCTTAAACCACAGATTATAAAACGGTTTAAACCCTCACACCACGCCTGCAAAATATCGTGAGTATTTTGTGAAAGAAAGTAAACATTTGCGACTGAACGGATACGTATATTTTTAATATTGATTAATTATTTTATTCAAGTTCATGAAAGAAACATTCAAATATGTCCCGAAGTTATTTCTGATCGCTTTCGATTTAATAATTTAATGGAAGGCGAGGCAATTAAAACTCTGTAATCTGTGTTATTGTAGAAGTTGCTATAATTTATTTGATCTTCATACTTCGAAGTTTCTTTAAGATTTATCACAAGTAATAACAATAACATGATATTTTCGATTTTTATATGATTCAAGGAAGGTTTATATGTATAGTAACATAAATTGAACTACTCCGAATTTGACGCGAAACCGGGGGCAAAAGCTAGTTAAGTATACAGTATATACAATAAAATAGTTCCAATATAATAATTTATACGTAGTACTATAGTATTTCTTAATGATATAATTCTAATGAACAAACGTAGCTAAAACAGATTAGTGTGAAATGCGCTACAATTTGATGCATGGGCTCTTCTACTTCATTATTATTTTTTCTATTATTTTAGATTTAATGTGGGAATTTTGCCAGCCAGCACCGGGAAACATACCACGGATGCCACAGCCACACAAAATATTAGTTTTAAATATAGAATAGCATGACAATGTTACTTTGTTTCTTACGATAAGTAAAGAAGCCAGAGGCCCGTGTCCTTTACAATCAATCCCAATTTCATCCCTCTCCCTTTAAAAGCTGGCATCCCATTAGCAGAGGCCTTTTCTCTATAAATTTGCATAACCTTTTTTTATTGGAACGTGATATAAAATAAAAACAATTTTATATAAATAGTTAAATGTTCACATACTGTCAATGAAATATGTATGTCGAACAAAAACAACAGCTTTTTCAAAAATCTCAACTGTAATCAAATTGTATAATTTCTTACGTCAAATTGTTACATTGCACAGCTGATATGGGACGTGATAACTAATACATAATATACTGGTCATGAGGCTACGGTGTTTCAATGATATATCATTTTCTTATTAGTTTAACAGTATTTGTTAAGCTAAAATGAGAATTTTAATGATAATAAATTATTACATATTTCGTAATGAACAGTGAAATAATATGTGAGTGTTATTCATGCGAATTATGTTATTATTACAATCATTCTTCTAATGGGTATATTTATGTAAACTGTCGTTTTAAATCAGTTTCTGCTTATATCAATGAAACTGAAGTGCAGTGATTTTACATCGAGTATATACTTCATTGAATCTAGGTCAGGGTTAGCAAACGTTTGTAAATAGATCATTAATTTTTATTAGCAACGTTAAATAAAGGTGTATCATTGATAGACAGTTCTGCAAAAAAGTTTATTGGTTTTGTCGTTTCATCTAATGTGATTGAAGCTTAACGTAAAACAAAAAATTATTAATAAAATGGGTACCGCAAGATTTATTAGCGACCGTGATTAAATGTAAAAAGGAGATTAACCGTGTACGTATCCGTATTCATCTCACAAATCTTCTATTATATATATCATTTGCTGTAAGCCCGTCCTCTGTAAGTAATTAGTTGGAAGAATCGATCTTAATTACGTTTTTCGTATTCAATTTGTGTTCTTGATGATGAGAGTAATAAATCTGCCATTCATAATTTAAATACGAAATAATTTTTATGTGATTAAAATGTAACAATACTAGCAATCCATCCGACTTCGCTATTTATTTATCTCATCACATGTCTTTCGGGTCATAAACTATCTTTGTATCAAATTTCATCAAAATCGATTGATTGCGATGAACAAAAGATTGTGTGTGATTTGTGAACAAAAGATAGACAGATTAAGTGTGGGAGTCGTACTTTGGCACGAATTGGGTCAGCTCGCACCTGCACTCGCACAATCTATTAGAAGATCGGCGTAGAATAATAGCATTCTACTGTGTTTCGGGAGTAGGGGAGCCGGAGGCCCGTATCCATTTCCTCTCCCACCTCTGTTCATTCCTTTATTCTCATCGTCAATCCTTCTTTTATCCTTTTCCCCCTTAAAAGCGGTAATATATTTGCGGCCCTACCTTTGGAAATGTTCATGGGAGGTGATAATGACATTACCATCCAATCAGGCGAACCATCAGCTCAATTGCCGTTTATTACATAATAATAAAATACAGACAATGTTGCATTTGACATTTTAGAAGGTATTCATT
Source organism: Zerene cesonia (assembly GCF_012273895.1). NCBI lineage: Eukaryota > Metazoa > Arthropoda > Insecta > Lepidoptera > Pieridae > Zerene > Zerene cesonia. The sequence continues at coordinate 4,514,329 of NC_052121.1, read as the reverse complement.
ACAATATAAAAACATTGTTAATTAAAGCACAGCTTCAGCATAAATATTGTGGCATAACATTATCACAACATAACCAGTAGAAGTTTGGCCACGCTGCAAATTTTCCCTTATTCAAAAGATATCGATTGCTTTGATAACTAAAACGCGCGCAAATTATCACGATAAATTGCGAATCATCAGTGTATAGAGACAATGTCATGCATACACAATATACTCATGCGTAGCAATCAGTTAAATTACAAATTGAGGGCAGGGGTTTTGAGGTGTGCGCTGAAATTGGCCGAAAAGCTTTGTGGTGAAAGGAAATTAGGCTTGACACATAATCGTGCAAGTTTGTTATCTAATTGATTAAATGAAGCTGTTAGAAGAATTTAATGAAAAATCTGGTTTTATTAACTCTTTAGTTAAATGTTTTGAATAATAATGCAGTGGTATAGAATCGTGACATGGGCGGGATATATGAAATAATAGCGTTTGCATAAAATATTGTTTCTTTGTATTAACCTTTATAACCTTTGTGTCCTTTGTCATTTGACCGTTTCCTATCACAATGTGATATTAAATGTGATTGCGGGTACTAAATTTTGGGGTGTTCTGGGTAGGGAACAAAAACAAACCCGAAATTACGAATTACGAATTTTTAGTTCATAGCACCGAAACTTTGTGTATTTACTAAATTATTCAATTGGTTGTAGAATTTGGCTATTACAAGCAGCGAAACGATGAATTGGGGCTAAATTTATCCAGTCCGACTGTTATAACTTATTTCGGAATTGAACTAGCTGCAACATTATGTGATGTTATATTATAGTGAAAAAAGTTAATAACGGCAAAATTCAATTTGTTTTTCAATTCAATTTGTAAGAAACCCTATGAGCGTGAGCCAAACGCGCATTTGGTTTTTTTTTGAATCGATGGTTGTTCCCGTTTGAGGTTAAATAGCGTTGACACAATTCAACCTGATTTTAACTTTCAAAAAATAATTTTATAACTAACAATGTCCTACATAATTAAAGTTCGATATTCAGCTCTTTTCATGAAACATCTTGACCTAAAATAGAATAGGTATATTTTTAATTAAATTTAAAAAATTATTAAACAATAATTTAGGTACATTTAAATAAACAATAAAATAAATGTAAATTATAATGATAATACCACATGTAATTCAAACACAGACAAATTTCTTAAATGGAGTGAGGTCCAATAATTTTTCCCCGATTAAAAAACTTTATGGAATCAATAATTTAAATACATTTTGATAAGAAACCTGAATGTGAAATATGTTTCGGCATTTCTTAAGGTAAAATAATTTTTATATAGGTATATCATTAGTCCACTTAGGAATGTATACACATACACAGCAATGGATACATAATTTAGTAAAGTCAAACTGCCACGAAATTGAAATCAAGAACGCAAAATAGTGAAAAAATAAACTCCGTTGTATTTCATGACGAATATTCAGATTATGAGTGAAGGCCTAGACAAATGAACTCTCGTAACAGAAAATGGGTTGAAATTTATACGGATGTTGTCCGTCTCAAGTTTAAGATCCATGTATTAAATGTATTTGCAGGAGGCTTTACTTTAAATGGTTAGTAGCGGGTTGTACAAAGGAGGCCGTCTAAACCCCTTTGATGTACTAACGTATCCTGGATTACTGATCTGGTTGAAACTCAACGACTCTAAGCGGAATAGTCGTAGCATTTGCTTTTATCTTATTTTATAGTTATGATAATGATACTGTGTAGTTAAACGTTGAATATGAATTTTGTTTAATTATTTCTAATGATACATTGATTTAACTGAAAATATTTTTTAAATATCATAAATTCATTCCTATACTCGATACGTTTATCAGGGGCGGAAAGCTACGCTTAAAGATCGAAACCATTCATTGTGCGAAAAATTAATTTCCGACGCCTTGTGGCCACAGTAATACACCCACGACGTGAAATTCGCGTTATGGATCTATTGAAATCGCTCACGAAGAATAACGAGCTATTCTTTTGCTCAATGAGCGTTTCGGTATTTAAGCGTAACATATACTTACTAATTCTTTAAAATTAGCTAAGAATTTAATGTAATACGAATAAGACTGCTACTTTCTTAGAAGTTTTGTACCTTATAGACGTATACACAATGTTATATTATTTAAATGTCAAGCCTGTGTACAACTTCTGTTATTAAAGTTTTTGCTTCTGTAATTAAAGTAATAATAAAAAAAATTTGCTATAGTCCAGATATAAAAGTAATAAACTTGTTATTAGTGTGTTTTAGAGTTCGTAAATGTGATAAGGAAAACTACAAAAGTTGAATTATGTTATATTACATTATATATGTATGTAGTAACCTACATACACATATGTAGAACATGTATGTATTGTAATGAATTAATTATCTCTAGTTTTGGATGAACAAAATCAATGCTAAAACAGCAGCATTACACGGCTTATTAAAGATTACTATTGCGAAAAATAGGTATTGACTAAAATAAAAGAATAGCATTTTATTTAAAACCATTAAGGTGTTGCATTTTTGTTTATTTTTGGATAACTACCCCAGCAATGGAGCAGGCGACCGGCTTGACGGTAGGTGATCGTCGCCCTCCCGTGTGGAGTTTCTGGTCTCCCATCGGGCGCGTCCCCGGGTGGCGGATAGGGGAAGTCCCCCAAGACGGGGGGTACCGGCTATCCAGCCGGCGCGGACCAAAACCAGTGAGAGGGAGCGGGAGGACCTTCTGTAGGGTCCTTCTG
>NC_052121.1:4507037-4510570 GCF_012273895.1 Zerene cesonia | reverse complement strand
AAAAAAAAAAAAAAAAAAAGGTGATCGTCGCCCTTAAACCATTTGCATTTACATATTTACAGGAACAAATATCATGTTTAGAAATTGAGTAGATAGTATATTTTATTAATAAATAACTCTGTTACTATCAAAGGTGAAATATACATTTAGATTTTGCCATTCAATTGTAGGTAAGTAATTGTAAAGTATGGAGGTTACGTAAACTTTACGAAAAAGTAATTAATAATGAAAAGACATTGCATTGATCGGCACACGGAATGTCTCATTTCACAATCAATACTGAACCTTATCCGTATATTTCAGGATGCTGTTCCTCGGAAGCAAATATAGCTTTATTTGCAGCGTGGGCGTATTGCAGTGTTTAATAAAGTCCAGTCTTTTATAGCATGACTAGCTATATCAGACTGGACGCACCCTCAGACGAATCTGCGGGCAATAGCGAGTATTTCTTTATTTGCTAAGAATCATCGAAATCTGTTCAGTGGTTTTAGTGATATAGAATAACGAACATATTCCATCTACAATCTGCATATTCGCTTTTAAAATATTAAAAGAATTATATTTAAAATCAGATCTATGTTGTTGAGAATAGCACTTTAAACAAACTCTCCACCTTTATATTTTTAATATAGATTGCAATAGCAGTTCCATTCCACGAAAATATTTTAAATCAATGCAATCAAAATTACATACATACGAGTGTATTTATATACATCGTTTAATCAGATATAATAAAGTAATAGTGTAGACGGTTTCTCATTCCTCATATTTCATTAATTTTATGAAGAGATATATATCTAACTCCCTTTACGCTGCTATGATTAACGTTAGTTTAGAGCTTTTAACAGAGACGATTAAAAATTATTAATGAGATGAAAACCATTTCATATCGCAAAATTATTGTTTGTTTTTTCGAGTTTTGTTGAATGAGTATTTGCAATGAATTGTCTCTTATGAAGTTCGACTACTTACTATGTTTTTATTTTATTTTCTTTTATCTTCTTTTAATCTTGGAAATATAGTATATGCTTTTGATGTGTTACAGCTGGAATGATAGCAGTTTATCAGTATTAACAAAGGGTTCAGTTCAAGTCATATATTGTAGTTTTGCCGCCTTGTCATAGATGGCATTGTTTCCCATTATGGCAATAAATTTAAATGTATTTAGTGGTAAGAAGTTTATCTACTATTTTTTAGATTAGAATGTAAATTGTCTCTTTTACTACTATTCAATAAGTTTTATTTATTTATATGTTTGAATTCCAATGTAATAATAATTCAGTTTAATTATTTGTTATCCTAGTAAAGATTTTCCATATTTTAGCTTTCTTTATATTAATATATTACTACACTTGATGCTCGTCCCGGCTCCGCCCGGATGTCAAAATTCCTGTTTTATCCCAAGGGTGCATTTGATCGAGTTAAAAAGTATCCTATCGCCCAAGTCAGCTCATACCCTGTCTGTATAACAAATTTTATCAAAATCCGTTCCATAGTTTCAGCGTGATTGACGAACAAACATCCAAACAAACAAACTTTCACATTTATAATATTAGTGCGATAGTGTGATGAAATGGATAAAGTCAATCATAATTTCTTTTAAATTAGGTTCATTAAATTACTAACTCTAGCTTAAATAAAATTAATTTAAGCTAGAGTTAGAGCTTATGATGTAACATTAATTATCCTTGCCTATTTCATTCCTATCCTACACTATTTGCAGAGACTGGTAGCTATATACTCTTAAATGTTGGTGATTGCTTATCAGCTCGAATGCATCATGCTTGATCTTATAATTTATTTTTTATCACAATAGCATAAAAATCCCCAAATATCGAATTTGATTCACATACAAAAATGTCTACTGAATGAATCACAAATTAATTGTGAAAGATTTATTGTAAAAATATAAATTCTGCTTAATTTAATGTTTCGCTATTTGTTTATCAGATTGCAATTTTCTTCGACTTCATTACGATGGAGTTGTAAGAGGCTTTAGAGAAGAATTTGAATCAGTAAGTCGGATCGTACTGCATTTCCATTTTTCTCATTTCTTCGTGAGATATTTCAGGTGATTCTAAAAATCCAACTATTAATATTAAACATTTTTAAAATAAAATAAATACCATTTCAAATGCGTTAAAGATTTATTTAAATTAATATTTTTATTACCAGATATTTAATTTTAAGATGTAATTTACTTAAATTAATAAAAAATGTTGCCACACACATTTATTGATATCTATTTCAATATTTCCTAACGAACAATTCAAATTAGAACCCGAAAGACCAAGTAATTGTGTCAATCATCTCGACGGGGAACGGAATAACGAGCTGTTTTCTTATCTCAGATAGATGTTTGTACAATTTGTCCAAGGAAAACATCTGATCAATTGGTACGATAATTATTTTATATAAGGCAAACATATATATTAATATACATTACGCTAGAATTGAGCCTTCCAGACGTGAAGTTAGATTTGAGGTATAAGTTGCTACGTTATGCGTTTCTCTGTTTTGTAGAATCGGTTCAAAGAATGAAAAGAAGTTATACAAGATGGCAGACCTCACCTACTTTTCGCCTTAAGCTCTTTAACTATAAAATAGCATTACATATAGGTATGCCCATGGGGAACATTCCAGAATATACGGGCACAAGAGTGTTGCACACTTTGTATCAAATTTTTAGCTCAACTTTACAACCTGGGGCCATACATGACTTTAGCGTAATTAAATTATATAAGAACTACGCAGGTAGACAATCTAAAGTTCATATTATGGGTTAAACCTGACCTTAATATAAACCTTCCTTTAATATTGATATAAAATTATTTGAAAAGATTATTCAATCTTCGTCATATAAAACATAGACAAATGTGGCAGAGGTGACTACCAGCTTCAAAATTTATTAGAACAAGCTGCTTAAATCTCAGTATAATGCGTAAATGATACTTTAATATTAATTAGTCTTACAAGACTGGGTACGAAATTCGAATAGTTGTTAAGTGGAAGTGACGAATTTTCAACCCATTTAGAAATGATTAATGACACCTAAGTTAATTACGTTTAACCCTATACACGTCGGCAGTCGGTCGCCATTGTAATACAATAAATATACAACCTACTGTTACCACTATATTCATTAACACAAAGTAATATAGTATGTATGCTTTAAAGAGTTACTGGTCTCTAACAAAAGACTACGCTGGTATAAAAGGAAATTTCGGTTGATTTTGGGAACACCGTATAAAGTAGGTATATAATGTTATTTTTTTTTACAATTCGACCATTTTTTTAAACCAAATATAGGGTCGAAATTTGGAAAACAATTTGTGACCCAGAACTGTTACTTTTGTATTATTAAATTACGAATAGAAGAAGACGTCAACCTTATTTCATATATATCTTTTCGTTTGGAAGTTTTGGGATACACAAAAATATCCTTGCAATAGAGCCCAAAATAGAAAGAAAGAAAGAAAGAAAGAAAGAAACATTTATTTGACTCCACAATTAAAAAAAAAAAAAAAAAAAAA
>NC_052121.1:4464229-4506823 GCF_012273895.1 Zerene cesonia | reverse complement strand
AAATAAATTGGTGATAATTAATTAATTCAACATTATACACAATAAATTTACTGTGATATTTCTACACAAACAAAAAACATTAAGAAACTATAAAAAGAAGATTACTGTCACATCTACCCGAAAGCATATTTAGGCCATTTCAAGTCTTAGGCATAAATAATAATGACTTGGGTCTTTTTAGGATAATGAGTTAACGGAAGAGTTAACATAATGGGTGCTGTTGAGAAAGAATAAAGTTGTTCTTATTATTGTTAAAAGATTTACACAAAATATGACATTTGTATAAAGCTAAACCTATCTAAATTAAAAGTCAAATAATTACTTCACTTGTCTTAATTTTTAAACTTCCTATTTTTTATGTTTCTTGTGTTTAGAGAAACACAAGAGGCTAGAGATTGACATAGGCTACAGTTTACAATGGTGAAACATCTCATATCCATGGAATTTTCCTTCATTTACGCGGATAAAACCGCGCGTGGAGGCTAGTAAGTTTTGTAACAACTTTGTATCATGTTAAAAATTCCATAAATATATATTATATACGACCTGCACGCCCCGGTTCCATCTGGGTAGTCATTGATCGTGATTGATATTTATATTTTATACTAGCGGTCCGCCCTGCTTCGCCCGTGGCACATATATAACCTATATCCTTCGCCTTCCTCAATAAATGGGCTATATAACACTGAAAAAATTTTTCAAAACGGACCAGTAGTTCCTAAGATTAGCGCGTTCAAACAAACAAACAAACTCTTCAGCTTTATTATATTAGTATAGATTTTTATTACATATGTAATTCCTTGCAGACAAAAAAAGCGGTTAAGATATTCCACGTCGATTTTGTAAATGAGCAGTAAAATAGGGGAGATACCTTCAGATCATTACAGTCAATTTGGGTTACGAGTGCCCATTTTATAAATTTACATCAAATTCCTTACACAATTTGAAAATTCCGAATTAATAACAGCAGTAAACACGATCTGTTTGAGTTCAAAGTGCCGATTTTCGTTAATTATGTCAGACTAAACAATATAATAGTTGCATCTAATAAAGTTTGCTTTTGTAGCAGCTAGAAGTAATTAGCAGCATCAATCACGAGTATATTACGCAACACGAAATTGATAACGTTCTCATCGGAGTTACAAACTTTCTCAAAGATCAATGCAGAGTTATTATAATATATCAACTTTGCTTCGTCGCCTTATCCGCAGCCAAAACCGTAAATAGTTTGGGGTATTTTGATAAAAAGTTGTTCGTGTGTGGGTCATGAACCATTTTGCATTATAGAATCTTAGACCCTCGCATTTAAAATACCTTATTCTCTATCATACTTGAAATGCGAAAAATCGAAACACTTATGTGTCAGTCCGTCTCCTCTTCACGCCTAAATCACTGAATCAATTTGGATGAAATTTGACACAAACATAATTTGAAACTCGAGAAAGGACATAGGATAGATTTTATTTCCTCTTTCAATTCCGATATTCCTGTCTAGACAAATATAATCTTTGTTGGTATCACATACATAATTTAATAATTATATTATTCCTCCGCTTTCAAACGATAGCGAATGAAGGAAAATCTTATCAAAAAAAGAATTAATAATTTTAAGACCTAAGATAGCATAATATAGTATTGTCGCGTAGGAGCCATGATACTTACAATTTAGTTAGTTTCACATAAAAACAATGAACGGGCAATATTACTCTGACAATGTAGGCGTTAATTGCCTTTAGGCGCGATGGAATGTACGGACAGGGCTATTTTTGATGCAAGCAAAATAAATATTTACATTTGCAATGTTCAATGTTTTCCATCAGTTTCAATTTAGAATCTATTATTTTGAAAGCGAGCCCATTAAGCTAGACTGTTACGGCATGTTTGGGTAAATATATGTAAACTGATCCAATTGTATATGATTATTAAATCTGAAGACACAAAATAGCGTGCAAGCATTGTATAAAAACTTACAAGTCATCGTCTTTGTAATTATAATAATTATAGACCGTCTTATATGCTTACGTGAAATGTATTGTCGATAGACCAAACTGGAGAAAAATATATCAAATTCTTATATAAAATCACAAGATGAGGGGAACTGACAGGCTATGTGATATATGTGAATGTTACAAACGTAATTAAGACTATAAACTCTCTGAATCCGAAATATTTAATATTTAGGTAAGAATACGTAGATAGGGGAAATATTATATTTGACTTTTCCAAAGATATCATTGACGATAAAGCACTTTGATTTTTGTGCGGATCGTTTTAGCAAAATAATGATCTGATTGATGTTACAAAGCATATAGTCAATATCGTCTGTTAAGAAAATTTAGAACAGCTTTTCTATAATAAATAATCACAGATTGAATACATCTGTCGATAAGAATTACAATATTGATTTAAAATGAGAGGAGCTTTAAACCGCTGTCAAATGAAAAATAACGTTTCACAAAAGAAACAAGCTAAACATTTCCCTGCCAATCAAATTGCTGAACGGGCTTTAAATGAAGCAATAAAATACAAATGTCCCATATATTTCTCTACATTTCTTTATACCTACAACGCCCTGATTAAAACGTTAGAAATTAATTTTGTTACCCTCTGGATAATTTCGTTGGTATATATTATATGTCCCTACTTAAAATTTACATAAATAATTTATTTCGTAATATGTGCTTTGAGCCTATATGGAGATTTTCAATATTATCTTTACATTAAAATATTTGATTGCTGCTTAAGTTTATTTTTTAGAACGATAGTATTCCAAAGGATTGTCTCTCAAAATTATCTGAATCTCGTGAATGTACATGCGTCAAAGACGTGTCGTTGTTATTTTTTCTCGAACAATGTACACATTTAACGATTTGAAGATATATTATATATATATGCTTTTGACTCTTTATTTGGGTGTAAAGCCAATAGTCTAACTTCATTATATTTAGGGGACAAATTAGGTTAATTCTAAACATATTACTATATAATTGTTAACTTAAACATAATATATGATTTTATCAAAAAAATTTCACTCTATATATGTAACTAGCTTTGCGCCCACGGCTTCACCCGAAGGAAAACTTGACATAGCCGAGGTGCTACCGGCAAAGTTCCCATTCTCGTTTGTAAATAATAGATGTATCATTATTAATAAAATTTATTTCTGTTAAAAAGGAACCTCCGCTTTAATAACGTCTTGTAAAATATTTATTATTATTGCAGTGTCAAGCCATACACATCCCTACTAATACCTATACTAAACCTATAATAAACGGGATATAATAATTATAATTAGTAATTCTGTTAGTTTGTCTCTCATTCATACCTAAACCACTGCAGCGACTAAGGTGAAATTTCGCAACGAGATAGATTCAAACCCGGTAAGGGACTTAGTATTATAGTTTTTGTCTCAGAAACCATAGAAAGCGAAACCATGCGGGTAAAAACCGGAACTATCTAGAATTTGCCAGGCGAAGTCGAAAGTTAGTAGGTAATATTTTATTTGATGGTTTTGGGGTAACGGCGTGATTTTTTTCAAACTCAATTTCAGTTTCTTTTATAGCATCAAAACAATTCAAACTTTTGGGTAAATTCCCTACGTGTACTATGAATACTTTGCTGCGAACTTCTGTTTAATGGTACATATCATAACTTTACTTAATAGGTCTGAATAATATGTATATAGGCTTTTAGTGTCAACATATTATTACAAAATATTATAGTAGATATTTTAGTCGTGATGTAGCCGAGATTGGCGTTGATAAATTTTATTGTGTAATGTCAAATCAGTTCCAACTAAGGATCTGCATTTTTTTAGTAAGTATTCACTTGAATTGATTTTATTACTTCTTTATTCGTTACAAAAAATATATAAAAAAATTATGTTAGTAGGTACTTTATCGTTACGATATTACTCTGCATGGTATTGGAGTATTCCCAATATATAGGAAGCAAATTGAGTTAGTGTTGAAGATGAGATGACCCCGTAGTCACCCTTGTCCTTTCATTATTCTATTTGATAACATTGTACTCCTATTTTGGTAGGGTTGATCTACCCATGTACATTGCATGTAGGATTTTCATTTGATTCTGTTTAGTACTGTATCATATTTTTAACTGGCCAACCCATAAACGACGGTTTTTGTCAATTCGTTAATTATAATTTTTCAAATCAATGTTATCAATTATACTCGTGTCGAGTTTTAATAGGGAAAAAAAGTCTATATATAATGATCAAAACTTTCAAGGGAAATAATGTGGTAGAGCTTATGGTTCACAGTTCATAAAATAATTTGTGTTAATTTAAAAATTTGTATTAAAGAACTATACATTTTACTATTCCTATGAAATTATTTAATCTAGATTCATACTAAGTTAAATGTCCACTATAAGGTACACATATATAAGACAAGTATCAGTTGAACCATGAAGACAGAACAAGATCCTAATTAATCAATAGCCAATACAAGTATGGGAACGAAACCACATGTTATATTGTTTACTTCTTACCAAAGTTTATATTTAATCTTCGGGTATTATGTGATTAAATCTAAACATTGTTTAAATTGTGTTCACTTTACCACATGCTCTGTGTGTTAAGATATTCCAAGAAAATATGAAATTTGGTTTATTTTAATATTTAAGTAATCTGTATCAAATTATGTTGTAAAATTAATAAATACTAGGTTCGTTGGCATGGGTATGGGAATTTTGTAGGTACTTTAAGAATTTTCGAAATCTTATCCTTTATAATAGTATACAATGAACAACATTATATATTATTTTTATTTAAACAAAGCTGATTGTAATTTGTAGTAAAATTGCGTTACAAATGGGTGATGTGGCTTAATTTTTTAAATCATATGATATAACTCTATTTTTGCATTCAAACCTACAACATGATGATTGGATATTAAGAAGATCAAACGATAAATACTTAAGCATTTCTTTGCCTACATTACAATAAAATGTCCCATTTAGATATTCGTATAAAATTCCATTGGGATCAATCTATGATTTGTATTCTAAAGAGTAAAGATTTAATAATGAATGAGTTACGAAAATGCTAAACCTATTTTGTGTTTCTTTCACCAGTAAAAAATCTAATTTTTTCTTAGAGAATAAAAGATATTCCAGAGAGTTTGTTAGAGACTAAGAGATAACCTAATAAACAGCAGTTATTATCTGGAACATTTCATATATTTTCCATGTCCTTTATGGACTAACAATACCTACTATTCAAAGCAGCTATACTGAGACAGTTTTGTAACATGTATTACATCGTTTCTCAGAAAAGGAGGCAGGAATTTTATACGCGAATAAGTGTCCTATTACGTGACCGTTACAGAGTTCCCAAAAGTTTACAATAAAAGTACTTTACTCTAACATTTGAGAATATAATGGACACAGGTGTGTGTCGTGTGAAAGAGTTGGTTTAACTTGAACGTGGGTTATACGTAAGCACCTTTAGTTTTATCTGGATCTTATTATATATGTACTGTTTTTTTTTATTTAAAACTAATCTGAGCTCTAATGTGCTTCCAAAATTTGATTATACAAAATAGCATTATATAAAGTAGTTTTATTGTTTATACGCAGAAAGCCCAGAGCGATTGTCATATTATGGCCGTAAAGTTTTACTAATTTTTATAGTTACTATATTTTATAGTATTACTCATAACACAATTGAACTAAATAATCGTAATTCATTAATATTAAAGTTTAATGCTTACAAAGTTTATGGTATTAGCGATTTAATATAATATAGCCAATTATCTTCAAGTGCTTTATGATAATATAGAATATATCATAAAGCACTCAAAGATAACATACAAACTAAAAATATTGATCAAACAAACTGCCTGATGTATCATGCTTGCCGAATTTTTTTAACAGCGTCATCGTTGGTATGCTTTTTATAGACTTATTTTTTATGTTTACTCAGTGATGTTTTATATAAATTTTGCTTTAAGCAAAAAGTAATACGGAAATAATAGTTGTTCATCTGTAAAATTTATTAAAGGGTGGATTATTCGAGTGATTTAGCGGATTAGTGTCAGACGTCATACCCTTTAATAACACATGAAGCAGATTATCGTTATCAATTTTATCACTCTACAAAAGGATCAATCAAGTTTATTGGGGGAATAAATGGCCGTGATTTCGACGGTGTGAATTGAAGCCATTATACTAAATGGGCCTATAAATGATACTTGCTACCTAGCTGTTCGAGAAGTTTGAAGAAATATTTTGTTACTTGTTTAACAAAATTAAATCAAACAAAAAATAGGTTTATGTTAAGTTTTTCAATGCTTTACTCAATGCGGACGATTGAACTGTAAGAAGTGTGATTAAAAATAATTTGAAGTGTTTCAGAATAGTTATTTGGATCTAAACATTTTGTAAAGTATCTATTATTATTATGTTATTTGTAACGATTAATACAAAATTTGTTATACTGATATGATAATAAAAGAGCAACTGCACAGTTGCCGGTTGGCTTTTCTCTGTAGAAATATAGTGCCCCTAAATATGAAAATATGTATTTTAACGCGACGATTCGAAGCGCTTCTGAAAAAAGTCTAGTTGCATAAATAAATGATTAGAGTTAACCATAGATTTCTACATTTTTCCGGATTTTACTTTGATCGGAACTTTGATAAAAATTATGTTTAGTTACACTTTTTCACACACCTTTCTCAACGCTTCCGCCACTCAATCCATCCTCATATTTAACACGTATATAAGTAACACAACATTGTCATCGCAAAACATTAGTATAAGTAATTTATTTCTATCTATTTTGATACAGTTTACGGAAAGTCTCGCCTACAGAGTTTAAAAAGATTTATCTCAGTCTGATGTATTTACTGGCAACCGTCAACGGCTAAGCGAAGCTCAGAGATATTACAAAAAATGTTTGGTAATTAATTATATTTTCGATTATAAAATTAGCTATATTATTTGAGTATATGATGTGTGCAATTTTCGAATGTATAATTTATTAAAAAATTGTCTTGTTTGATATATTGTGTTGAATGATTGAAAATGTTTAAGCCAATTTAGAACTCTAAAAAGAGTTTTAAAATAACTGTAAATTTATTTAAAAAAAGCATGAAAGAGACACTATAAAACTATCAGATTTCTATTCAACAAACAGTTTATACAAAAAAAAACCTTTAAATTGTTGTAATCATTTACTAAATAATTTTGGTGGTACATTTTAATACAAGGCATTATGATAAATACATCAACATCAACAAATACATCAACACAGGTTCGCAATTGATTAAACAAACAAAACGTTGTTTACGATTTTTGTCATTCACGTAAGTAATCCAGATTTGGTGATGGAATATTTCGGCGAGAAATCGTTATGTGTAATGTACAAAAAGGTGTAATGTTTTTAAAACTGAATTTCTACTTTCAACAGACTTAAAAAAAGGAGTTACAAAAAGGACACTAAAAGCAATGGTGGCTCAGTGGTGAGAACCTCGGACTTCAAAATCGATAAGACGGGGTTCGAGACCGGGCGAGCGTGCAGGAAGAATTTTTCAATTTATCTTCACATGTGGATAACATCACCACTACTTAAAACGGTGACGGAAAACATGGTGAGGAACCCGGCATGTACGAGAATTAAAAGTTCGACGACAAGTGACATCTGCCAACCCGCTCTTGGCCAGCGTGGCGGATTATGGCCTGAACCCTCATAGTGGCCTGTTTCCCAGCAGTGGGTACATTTATGGGCTGATGATGATGAAAAAGGATATAAAAAAGGTTACCTATTCGACGGAATTTTATTTTTTGGGTTTAATACCTCAGAACCGACTTTAAGGATTATTTTTTTAAATTGAAAGCTAAAAATAATTTAAAACATTATTATTAAAATAGCAATTGAACTATAGTTGATGAGGAATTTTTATATTTAAGCTTTCAAGACTATATAATATTTTGACATGTAAAGTACGATCTGAGAGACATTTCGTTGAATAGAATTTGCAATTTCGCGAATTTCAACAAATTGTGAATTAGCTCATAAGTATTTTAAGCAGCATTTAAATTTGTTGTTTAAAACATAATAACATTAAATCTAGAACAACATATATAATTACATTAATCCTACTAGTCTTATGCCACTAATATTATAAATGCGAGTGATGTGTGTGTTTGTTGCTCTTTCACGCAAAAACTAATAACCGATTGCAATGAAATTTGGTACGTAGACAGCTGGAATGACATATAGGCAAGTTTTTATCCCGATATTTCTACGGGATTCGGATTACGCGAGTGAAACCGCGTGAGTCCGCCAGTAATTAATAAAGGAGTAACATATTGCTGTACCATTGTTTTAGCTGACTTAAAATAAGACCGTCCTCTTTTCAATTCGACTACGTTTTTTGTGTTTGGTATCTCATAACTTTTTATTGGGTGAACTGATTTTTATGTTTCTTTTTATTTTATTACTGGTGCCTCTCGTGTTTAGTTTTTACTAAAAAATATGATTTGTGTTATATTGTAATTAGTTTTATCATTATGAAAGCACTCAAGTCTCGGTTGAGGTGAAAATAATGTACTTAAATACTTATTTCTATATGTATTTTCAACATTTCTTTTGATCAGTTGTTTAATAGGATTTAATTTGAAACCGTCACTTTAGTGAAGTATGGACTTTATTCTAATTCATAATAGTTTTAATTTTTTAGTCATAAATATTTGAAACTCATTTTATCAGCCGTATCTTCTACTGGTATCGTGTTTTCTCTGATAGTACTTATAACATAAAGCGTTTATGTATCAGGTGATATCTTTATTTACCAACGTATACCGTGGGCAATAAAATTGTAAATCCACTTATATAACAGCTCGTCTATTTATTATCACAAATTTAAATCGTATTTTATATGTCAAACTGCTTTCCTTATTTTTTCTGTATTTTATCGAAATTACGATTATTAATCGCTTTTTCTGTAACTGTTCCAAAATGTATTTGAACCTTATTTTGTTTGAATTAAATGTTATAAATATTATAAATGATTCAACGTTTCATTCCTTGTCCGAACTGTCAAGGGTTGGAATACCTGAATTTTTCCAAGGCGAGAGTGAACAGGTTTTTCTGGAGTAAGTAAGCATGCCACCAACGCTCTAGTTCATAGTCTATTTTGACCTGTGGTCAAATGCCTGTTTGATCTGATACATAAAAGCAAAATAAGAATAGATTTGTTGATGGCTCTTTTACATGAAAAATCCCGTTATGTTTGTGTCGGTCTTATAATTTATAAATTCAATCTCTAATTGATGTAATCGGATTAAACCGTAGGATAATTTGTTGTGTAAAATAAAAGTATATTAGTAGTGAGTATAGTTAGTTTCAAAAATGACAAAATAAAGAATCTATTGCTCTTAATTATATAAATTCATGTACAATATCGGTAGTAGGTAATGTTTAATCATTCAATCCTTTTGTTAAAAATAACCGTGATAAAAAGCTAAATTTAGAGGTTTTAAATTTATTGTGGGAGTAGAGGATGCTTCGGCACGAATTGGGGCAGCTCACACCGGGGTATCGCCTCTCCACAGATAATCGAAGTCAATTGCGAATTTTATACTGTGTGAGTTGAGAAGCAGGATTCCCATATCCTATTCTTCGCAGTCCATTCCTATATTCTCGGCGTCAATCAAATGTTTATCCCTTTCCTTTTAATATAGATTAGACGTGTCTCCATGTCACTGAGTCAGTTTTTACAATTTTATATTGAATTCGCAGGATCATTGAACCTTTGCGTGCATGTGTTGGCATGTAACGTACCCTTTTTAAATTATGCCATTAATTCAAAAAATGCGTTGTCGCTTGCCTTTATTAAATAAATAAATTTAAAATATATCAGAAGCTGAGGAATATATAGGTAGTTTTCAATTTCATTAATCAGTTCTTTTTGATCAATATCAATTTGCATTTTTCCCTTATAGAAGTGGTGCTTATTTTTTTCCATGCACATGAACGATGTGTTCATGACTGACCTGACAAGTTTTTGTGGGACAATCTTATTGATGTTGTTTCCTGCCATCAACGACTTGTCATCGATCGAGGCAAGAACAAATGACTACGTATCTATTATTAAATGACATATTTCGTAATGTATTCCATAATATTATATTCTAGAAGACATCAATGATATTAGGTAATAATTGAAAACGAAAAAAAATATCGTCGCCTTACTTTTATATTTTATTTGTGAACGTATCATTATTTTGTAGAGTATTAGATTCCCTTGTTATTTGATAGCTCCCAGGCATTTGAAAGGTATCGTAATTTACTTGTATGTGCTATAGAATTTTAAATTTGAATAATGATTGCCTTTGGCAAATAATTTGATTGCTTTTAATTAAAAAAGTTACTGAACTATATTTTTTTTACTATATGTTTACAATATATTCGATATGGTAATTTTTTTAATACATCCCACAAATACGTATATAAGTACGATTGTCAACCGATATAAAGTAAAAATGTCATTACATCATAAAGTATTATGGGCCCTACTCCCCAGTAGGTTTTATGATTCTAATCATGTAAGCGGAACGCGTGTTGGTTTTTCAGTAGACATGTTAACATTCTTTTATTATGATAAATGTCTGAATCAACTCGACTTCAGCGGTAGTTTCGGCATTAGTCAGATTACGAGAAGGGTTTACTCATTGTCGTGTTTAAGCAAGGACCTTAATGACTTCGCAGATACCTTGTTTGTTAAAGATCATAACAATGAATAATTCAAAGTAGTACCGTTAACATGAAAATTGCTGTCGGAAAATCCTGGTTCTTTGCGATTGTCAGACGTAGCAGTGCGGGCTTGATCGTCGCCGACTTCGCACGTAAGGTACAATCTAATTTCTTCTGTCGCGATAAACAGTAATAAAGCTATGTTCACTCTTTTCATGATCTCCATAAAGTTGAAAATACAAAAGATATGTTTGATTTAAAAGCCATGTGATTCGTAAATGGCGGAACTGTCAACGCGGCATTTATTGCTTTAAACAAATGGGTAAGTCTCGTTTATCTCTTTACAACTTATACATGTTTGATTAAAAACTCTTTACATCTTTTATTGATAAATAAACTTGAATAATTAGTAATACAACGAAACATTTTGTCCCAAATATCCACTCATTAACTCTAATACACTTATCACATTTTGTTTATATTTGCAATAAAAATACGTCATCAATGACAGTCGCGATAAATAAAAATACTAATATTACAAATTAGAATTCGCGAGTGGGAATAGGTAACTAGTGAATTCACGATGTGTGTTATAAAAAAAAATCACGTACAATTATTCTTGTTTGTGTTGTTGTCTAAATGTAATTGCGAATATACTTAATAAGAAAGACCCTGTATATGTTGGAAGTAGTCGGAGGAAATACTTCCTGGTAATGAGCCATATATAATTCGAACTGCGGTTGCCTTGGCAAACATGTCTATTCCTGTTATATTATTTTGCCTGATATACATACATTGGGACCATTGCATATCTATGCATATTTATACTCAATTTCAGTAGGAACAAATACCTAAACCACAAATAAAGGAAAAGTTTAATTATTAAAATTTTGGGTAGCACTGAAGTTATAATTAATTAAACTAAATTGTAATAACCTTCCCTTTTTGTTAACATGTTTATGGGCGGTGGCCTGAGACACTAGCGAAACATCCCGTCCTCGATCGTGGTACTTAGCCCATAATACATTCGGGGATGAAGTATATATGCAACGATTTTTGAAATCAATCCTGTAGTTCCTGAGATTTACGCGTTCACATATTGAATCAAACAAACCATAGTTTTATATTATTAGTATACATTTGAAGTTTTTAAGTTTCTATATACCTATCTAATGTTATAGACAGTGAGATAAGACACTAAGAATCGTCACTTGTCTTATCACATCGGTTAATAAATATTTTTTATAGCTATTAAAATAAATAAACGAAAATATTAAATTTATCATCAATTAATTCAAAAGCTTAATGAGCACAGATTGTCTCTGAATTAATTAAAGTAAATATATTTATCAATAATACAATGAATTCATCAAGTAAATGAAAACTAGTTCAAGTCTCATTAAGCATATTTTCTAGCTTTATTTTGTGCCTAACGATAACAAATTTGATTCTGGTGAATATTGTTTAAATATTTATATAACAGTAAAGATATGTAAACCATTCACTCAGAGAACATTTTTTCTGCTAATCAGTCAGATTTGATATCAATTATATTACCTTCACTATATGTTTTATAATTTTTGGCGATTTAGGTTATATATATATCAAAGATATGCAGATAATGATAGTTAGACAAAACCGTACATCCGCCTATTTCAGTATTGTACCTCTACTTATAGAAGTAAAATAAATTAAGATCCAGAGAATTCGATCGAATTATCTATAAAAATCAAATATTTCACTAACAACGTCGCTCGTGCTATAAAACATGTTCAAGGAAAAGTTATTCGAAGTGGTTTGTTTCATGGTTTGGCAACCATTCAAGAGTAATCAATAATTTCGTCAGGGCAACAAAATATTGGAAAAGAATAGGCAATAAAGTGAATTTTTAGCAATATAATTTATAACTGTCGCACCGTGTGTTCCTTAAACATGTGCAGAATATAGAGTATTCAAATTGAATGTTGTGTGAGGTGAATTTTAAAACTTTAAATTACAATTTCAGCCTCTACTATATGTGAAAATAAGAGTTATGTTCCATAACAACTTTACTCATCCATTCCATACATATTCGATAAGTTGTAAATGAGGATACGTGTTAGATTAAACTCCCCGCGAGCCGAAGCGTTTTATTTTCCGGTATTTTCAATTGCTTTTACATGAAGTTTATTAATAACAAACGAAATTCCATTTGGACTACACCATTGGAAATCGATTACGCACTATATAAACAACGGAAAAGCGTGAAACAGTCACGATATCATCCAAAGATATTGCATGCAAAATAGAACTCTGTGTTTATAAATTAGCGAAACATAAATTATTACGACCACAAATTTTATAAAATTACGTTCTATCACATTCCTTTGTACTTAATATACATCTGAAACATTTTAAACAGATGCAGCACAATTTTAAGCATAATTTGTAAAACATCGATGAGTCAGTATAGAACGATGTATTTAAACAGTATATACAAAGCAACGTAAATAGAAAGGAAAAACATTTTCTCTTTATACATATAACAATCCATCCATATAAGTAAAAATGATGCGCCAACTATCTTCCTAAGCGTACATAACTCGAGAAAGGCTCGACCATTTCGGCTATTTTATGACGCTTTTGTTAAGAGACAAGCTAAGTTCTTATCAAGAATAGAAACGTGCCTCGGGTGAAGCCGGGGCGGACCACTAGCTGAAAATAAGGGCACGAAATACTTGCGATAGCATTTTATTGACTAACGGCATTTGCTTATGGAACCTTAAATTATCAGTAGTATTCATTTAATAATTATATTACATATACTTTATAATTAATTATATTACATATAACTTGGATTTACAAGGATGGGAGTTTGCGTAAAATTTTCGCGAAACAAAATTGATAACCAAGAACAAAACTTTGGCGTAAGACTTCAGCTAAAATATTAAATAAAGTTATTCTCATACATTTGCACATCTTGACTTCACGTTTAGCAGGTATTTTTATAGACCAGTAGATATACTTTATTACTTTCCTTAAATATAGAAAAATGTAAAGAGTATTTTTTCTCTAAAAGGGAAGACCCGGTGAAGTATGTAATTTCCATAACAGGCACTGTTTTTGGCAAGAAAAATTGTATTTGTGTTGCAAATATACATATTTTTTAATAATAATACCAAAAGCGAACGCCATAAAATACAATCTAATGAAATAACGTCACAGCTAGTTAATTGTTACTAATTTCTTCATCACCCCAATTTCCGACATAGCCCTTGTAATATGTGAAATAAAACAACTCATGTAACTGCCCTGGCAGATCATTATTACCTTCATAGGAAAACTTATTTGTAGCGATTGGTTTATTGTTACATACTCATACATTCATTTCTGTACGAAAATATAAAACATATTCATTTTAATATGACTAAATACAGACTGTTTGAATCACGATCAGAATATGAGGAAATAGTCGAGTGATCGATACTTATCGAACATTGCATAAAGAAATTGCGATTTTTATTTATCTACCCAATGATTATCCACATCAACTATGCTCCGACCGTTGAAGAAAAACATTGACATGTCGGCATGGCTAAAAACCGAAATGTTTGACGACACGTGACGTTGGTAAATACCAACCCGCATGTGATCAGCGTTGCGGATGGCCTATACTCCCAAAATCGAATTTTGTAACGGGCAGTTAGTAAAAAAGTTTCTCTTGTATTCTCGTATTATTGAGTTAGAGTTATATTTATCAGGCTCATCAGACATTTGATCTCAATTTGTTTAATGAAAAATGTAACATCCCTATTTTATAGTATTGATATTTACCTATATTCAATAACACAACATAATCATAAGTATGATTCATAATTTCCTCGAAAAATATTCGGTATTCTTGACTTAAGCATAAAATAATGGATTAAGACATTGAAAAAGGAAAGTAATTGCATTGCGTCGCCCCTTTTTATCTTCAAAATAATTTATCCGTCAGCTGATTTGAATATAGACAAGAATCTATATAATAGACTACAGACGCGAAGTCTGCGGCTCAGTTTTTTCTCTTATCTAACTGTAACAGACAATAAGATCAAATTTTTTTCGCACCTTCACATAAATTAAGCAGCTTTTGTCTTTAATTTGACTTTTGTTTCATTCTACAATGTCCAATTGAAATGAGATAATATTTAAGAAATAAAATAAGTATATGTTGCAATTACAATTTGGAAACTTATAAATATTTATATTATGTTAAAGTTTAATTATTACCTCGTTGTCCTCGAGATTGCATAATTTATACCAATAATATGTAGGTATTTTTAGATAAATTACAATAACCTTAAACTTTCATTTAACCTGAATTATTAAGTTGTGCATATAGGTTAAGCTTCGTGCCGATATTGCGATTATTACTTTCATGATCATCGATATCATCGAAAGACCGATAAGATGTCTAGTTTTTTTCTTTTAATAAGCAAAGAATATTTTTTGTTTAAAACTAAGGATCAGTGAAGTATATAATTTCCATAACAAACACTGTTTTTGGCAAGAAAATTCTATTTGTGTTGCAAATATTACGAATTCGAATGCAATATCCTTCACTATTTTTTTAATATCTAACTAAGATATTTTTTAAGATAGCTACATATACAAGTTTTTGCTAGCATAATTTTATATTATTTACCTTATCCTCAAAATGTTATACTTTGTGTCTCATGAAGAAAACGTAAAATTCACGTAAACATAGCAAATGTAGCAAATGCTGAAAATGTGTTGCGAATTCTTTATTTTATTATAATTCAAGAAAATATTTTACACACCTGTTACTCACTCATTCGTAAAGATTGATGTCCCATACACGTCATTAGCCTCGGTGCCGGAATAACAGACTACATACGCGAACAGTATTATAAAAGTCGCTTTTAATATAAAGGGTTCCTGAAAAAAATGTACAATTCTTTCTGAGAAAAGAAAGTGATTACTTAAACGAAGTGTATTGTCCCTTTTTAATTTACTCCCTGTTATTAAACTTTTCTATAGTTTGCTATTGAACTATGTTATTCTGATGTAGTATATTTTTTTCTAACGAAAATATCGTTGACCTAAATATCTTCTTACCCTTTCGTGAAATGAGTGTTCTCACTTCAGCCGGATATTCATTCCTTTCTGACCGATACTGCAATTCCTTTTCAGTTTTGGTCAGTCGGTAATATCCGTTGTCTATTGGCGGAATTATTCAATAACTCTTGACGAAAAAAAATTGTATAAAGAAAGGAAAACAAATAAGTAGCTTACATATGGATTCTTAATTACGTACCTAAAATTCAAAAAAATATATTTACAGTTTCTTTTTTGCAAAATTAATTAATTAAAATGCATGGACATGTCGCGACGTCATTTACAATCCCGGCTGTGTTGGATGCATGCGGAGAAATAATATTGTGGTGTCACACTCTCGCTTTTGGGACCTGTTGGGTCACGGGACATATCAGCGTATTTTTCATACTACTGAAAAATGTTTTAAAATTTGATTTATAATATGAAAAAATTTAAGAAATAGTTCCTGGTAAATAACCTTTCTACCTAATAAACAACTCTGAAATTAGATATTAAAATTTCGAAATCTGTCGTTGAATTATAACAAAAAAGTGATTTTAATCCTTCTTGCCTGAAGGTGAGAAGAGTTTATATGAATTATAAGAACAAAAGTTGCCTTATTATGCAAAACTTTACAGGGCGAATGAACAATTACGTTTACCTTTTATCGTCTTCTGATGTTTAAATAAACCAAAAGCAGAGTACTTGGAGGTAATTAAAAATATCCGAAAGGGTTTTTTCATTCGACGATGTATGGATTTAATAACGCAACGAGTTGTTATCACGAAAGCTTCTTTGCAAGTATATGTATACCTACTTATATAACAGATCTTACACAAGAATATTATAAATAAAATAAACATACTGGGTCTACTTGTAATAAATAAACTATAACAATCGTTAGCTTATAATAAACCTAATAAGAAATACGACTTTTGGAATTCGTGACAGTGCGCAAAATTTCTCAGGATGGAAATTGTACATGGCAGTAGATATTAATTTTTTTTTATGTCATGAGTACAACACTTTCCACATATGTCATCATACTAGCTGCGCCCCGCTGTTTCTCCCGCGTAAGTCCGTATCCCGCAGGAATATCGGGATAAAAAGTAGCCTTTATGTCTTTCCAGTTGTCCAGCTATCTACGTACCAAATTTCATTACAATCGGTTGAGTAGTTTTTGCGTGAAAGAGCAACAAACACACACACACACATCCTTACGAACTTTCGAATTTGTAATATTAGTAGGATAAGATCATTTATGAATAAAAAAAACAAATACATCCCATGTAACAAACAACTACTGTTTTACTCTAGTAACGTTACACATAACATTGATATGTCACCTTCAAAGAGTAAAAAAATATTAAAGGAAATAAAAACCTGTTAGCTGTAGCTAGTTAATAGTAAAAAAAGATTCGTAAACGCCCCAGTTGAGGTTCCTATGTATAAGTTCGAAATACGTGTGCAAGTATAAATTGAATTGCAGTGTGAATAGACACTGCAATTGACAATATTAATCAAATATTTTGTTTTTTATGTATCACAAAAACTGATATTTGTGATAAAATCTCGTATTAAAATCGTGTTTGTTCAGTACGTCGAATTTCATAATAGCAAGCTTCTTTTGCATTTTTTTTAGAGACGTATGAATAAAATAATATTTTAATTTTAAACTTGTCTTACTTTTGAATTCCATTTGCATATATTGACAACTGTTATTGACTAACGCAAACATTAATATTCAACTTTCATAACATAGTACTTTTTTGTAACCTTTAAGTTCTATGTGAGTAAATGTTTTTACCGCAAACGTATTCATCTTTATAGATATATAATCGAATGTGTAGACCATCCGAACGAAAAAAATGTAGTTAACTAAGAATATCTTTTTAAAGGGGAAAATAAACAATAGTTAAGACTGTGTTTAAGATTATAGTTAAAAGATATTGCGGTGATATAAGGACGCTGACATTACATAAAATGACTTACCCAATTGACTACGCAACCCTGAAATTGAAGCACGGGCGTGGTAAGTTATATTTGCAGTGAGTGTATTCTAAGATGAAGTATATAAACGTCTCATACATAATTGTGAATAACAATTTTCATGAAATATAAAGTATCTACTTAATAATGTTTCCCACTGTGAAACAAAGCACTGAAAGAGCAGGACTTTATGAGAATCTCAGCTCACCCGGGGTTTCTTAATGCTTTTAAGGACAATAACAGATATAGAGTATTCGAGCCTGGAGCGAGATCATTCAGCTTCATAGGGAAACATTATTATGAATGAAAAATATAAGCGCAGAGAGAACAGTGTTTTTGAGAAATTAATTTTCTTTTATTTTGCTTCCTTTGGGACATTCGAGCATTGAATTTTAATGTTCTCATAAAATACTGAAGTACAGTTTTGGGGCAATTTTTCCTACGAATATTATTAAAATTCCTATGAGTGATAACTTGCTGTAGATTACATTATAAAACTCCGTTTTACTCAGTTTATGTGATTCCATAGCGTTCTCGTGTATTCCGTCAAAATAAATTTAATACACATTTCAACTTTATCCTAAATAGACGTAAAGCTACCTACGTCATGGTAATTAACAATATGGGCGTTTATTTTACTAGACATTAAAATTAATGAAACGTTAAGGTAAGGAAGGATAATTGATGTGGATCATAAAGTTTTGACGCATTTCATAAACACTTTCACTAAACTAAACATCGCGGGGCTTTCTTGTTGGCTGCATCTTGTGTAAATATGTTTTAAAAATTAATGCCTATAGGAAATTACAGTATTTAATCAATGTAAAGATTACCAGCTGGAAATATTCACTCTATTTCTTAATTATTTCCATCATCAATTGTTTCGTTATTGCCTACATCGGGCTACACATATGCCCTTAATCACTTCGAAAATGTTCAAGGTCGGTAATTACCAATAGGCCACCCACCATTTCGTTACCCGCTTTGATATAAAAAATATAAAGAAATTGCTATCCAGTAAGATTTTCCTGCTTTATCGCAATAGTTACTATTGAAATACAATGAAAAATATGCACAGCAAACGTAAACAACGCAATTTTTAACTGATGTTCCTATTATATTTAATGTTGATATCGACGTGTATCGTGTATTTCAAACTATTATGGAAACGTTTTGCAAAGGTTGCCCATCAATTGTCTACTTAAGAAGGATTATCTAGAGCTTAAAAGCTCCCGCCTCAATCGCTAATGATTAGCTTTTAAAGCTAAGTGCCAATAGAAAACAGAGCGGCATCTTAGATCATCATTATAATATTGTTTCTTAAACGATATCCAATCCAATATTCAAACAATTGTGATCAACATTGTACGAGACGGAGCAGTAACTCCACGCTTAGCTCCAGTGATGGTTTAGAGGATATTTTGTTATTTTGTTCGGCATATGAAATATAATTGTTTTGTATATGGGAGCCGAGCACGCTTCGACACGAATTGGGTCAGCTCGTACGGGAGGATGTACCACACGCCTAAAGAAGATCGGCGTTAAATAGTAGAATGAGAATGATACTCTGTTTAGTTCGACGAGAGAGGGAGCCCAAGGGCCCGGAACTTTCCTTACTTTCCTTTATTTCTCACGCCAATCCTATCTTTATTCTTTTCCACTTAAAGTCGGTAATTAATTTATAGACGACGCTTACCATCCGGCGAGCCACCAGAACCATTGCCGACGAGATCATTAAAAAAATATATATATTGAAAAGCCATGACCAGTTCACAAATACTTTGAAATATTATGTTGTGGCGTCTTTTCAAGTTGCGAAATCTTCATCTAATATTATGGGTATTAAAGCCATGCTGTCTTAAGTTTATTATAATTTCATGTAATTTAAACATGCAGAAAGAACTATAATTTAACTATTATAAACCTAATCCTACCAATATAATAAACGCGAAAGTTTGTAAGGATGTGTGTGTGTTTGTTGCTCTTTCACGCAAAAACTACTCAACCGATTGCAATGAAATTTGGTACGTAGACAGCTGGACAACTGGAATACAACTCTTTATTCCGATATTTCTTCGGGATACGGACTTACACGAGTGAAACCGCGGGGCGCAGCTAGTCTTAAATAATCACCGTCACTCTTTTTAATCATTAAATTAATTTGAATTTATATCTATGGTGAAAATAATTGTGCTGTATAGTAATATGTCATAACATTGTTTATAATCAGAATTTTTGTGTTCATAAAAAGCTTTTTAACTAAGCACTGCTTTCGGAGGCTGTAAAAATATGTGAATGTTTTTACGACGCTTTAAAAATATTTGGCGTACGGAAAATCCTGTCCCTTGTACACTATTACAGGTTATTAAAGTTTATGATGCTAAAATTTAAGCATTTATTTAGCACTCATTTTTTTTTGAACGACATTCAAACGAAATGAAATTATTGTTTCAGATGCTACAATGTTGACGAAAGGGGCGCAGAGCCGTGTAGACGGGGTGGTTGTCCCAAAAATCAATGACTGAATATCAGGAGGAGGACGAGAGTTGAAAATGGCTAATGAAACCGACCTCTATTGTGTGCCGGGAGCCACAAATTTCAATAAAGCATATAGGCGTCTTCACGGGTATATAGCCATCGTTATATGCATCGTCGGTTCCGCTACAAATTCTATCAACATTACAGTTCTGAGTAGACGGGAAATGGTTAGCCCTACAAATTCGATTCTTACCGGCCTGGCAGTGGCTGACCTCTTAGTTATGTTGGAATACATACCATACGTATTGCACATGAATATTAAAATTGGACCGCAAGTGAATAAAAACACATATGCTTGGGCTGTGTTTGTTTATTTTCATTCGATATTCAGTCAAACATTTCACACGATATCAATTTGGTTGGCCGTGACACTTGCAGTGTGGAGATACATTGCCATAGCATTTCCCCAAAAAAATAGAACGTGGTGCAGTAAGCGAAACACTGCACTAGCTATAGTGAGTGCTTATATCATGTGCCCTTTTCTGTGTCTTCCTATTTATTTCGCAATGAACATAGTGCCTAGTGAAGTGACGCCACAGAATAATTCAGAGTTCGCACAGGACTTATCTTTGCCACAAAATCGGACCGTTTACGTGTTAGAAATGTCAAAGAATAAAGAACTCGTGACTGCTATCATGTGGATTTATAGTGTCATATTGAAACTTGTTCCGAGTATAGCGTTGTCGATACTTAGTACGTGTTTGATATCAAAGTTAACCACCACAGAAAGGAGAAGACAGAAGTTGCTGAAGCGTTCTACTGTTGGACCCAACGAGGCTAGTATTAATTTAATGATTAATCAACTTTGTTAACTTTTAAGGATGAACAATTTGAGGTTTTAAACAAGCTTTGAAAATTGTTTGCAAACTTTTTAAATTTGCTTAACATTACGGTTTTATTCATAATATTAAAATGAAATGAGTAATCATTATTTAAGGGACTGATTTTATTGTTTAATGGTTGTAAAACCTTGACAAAACTATTATACAGCACGTGTTTGTCCCTTTTTATTGGCCGAAGTATATCAAGAGTTTGTTGCATGCAAGCATTTTAATAAACGCATGAAATTTTCAGTGTAGAACTTTTATCTCAAAGGCCGAATTCACACAACTATTTGATATCATGTGCATGGTTTCAGAGAGCAATTACAGTGCGCTGCAATTCAGTTAACGCGGGCGTAGTCGTGAACAAAGCACTTGTCGAATATAATCCTATGATTGTCTTGGTACGCCTACAACATATCACATGCACCTTGATATTATACAATACGTACCTACATTTATTTATATTCATGGAATTATTTAGCACATATAATTTACTAAGAACTTATTATTGAATATTTAAATTTGAAACTGTCCTCACTGATAGATGTGTATAGGATACCTTATATTATACAAGTACGTGCAATCTACGTAACATCTCCTCAAATAACATTATTTTATTCAATACCTTCTGTTACATTGGGGTCTAAATTCTATTTCAATTTAATCAAATTTAGACAGCTGGGATCCTATTAGTAATTCTAACTCGAAGTTGATTAATAAAACAAAATCTGGAATACTAATGGGATAAATATTTAATGTGTCAGTAAGTGCGGGATAATTCATGTAATTGTATTCAGAATGTAAAATGAAATGACCCAATGTAGGTACCCTGGAATAAGAGGTTTCTGTTATTTCATTTTGTATTAAAGATTTAATATTGACTTATTTGCAATTAATGTATTGATGAACTATTCCCTTCTAGTATCATAAACTAAATATTTATTAACAAACTTATATCCAACTTGCCATAGATACGTTTGGCGATACTAGGTATTAAATGCTTTAACATTCTCAATTTTATATACATATCATACATGTAGCTATCTATGTATGCAGGAATCTCTGTATTCGACAATGCAATTTTATTAATGCTGTTAGAAATGTATTAAAAATAAAGTTACAAAGAAATGAGCCCGCCCCAAATATGTAAAAACATTTATTACAACAGTCGCGTTTTTTTGTCATTTAAGAGTAGTTGAAACCTGATACTTCATATACGCAATTTTATGCGTGAGTAAGTAGCCTTTATTTTTCCACAAAATTAAAAAAAGTAGCATAAGGTACTCGTTAAAGTTAAGTCCACAATAAACATGCAGTATTTAAAAAATAGTCCATAGTATAAATATACATAATTCTGTGATTTTAATGTGTTTTTTTTTGGACACGCAATTTCACGCGTTTTCACGTTTACAGCACCAATTATATTCAAGTGATTAATATAAAATAAACAAAAAAGTCGTAATTCTTTCACTATTTACATTTTTTGTTTCTTTAATTGTTTCTTAAGTCAAGTCAAGTAACAAAAGCATTATATAAAGTAAAAAAACTCTTTGCGAGAATTTTATCAATACATACATTAATTACAAAGTAACTGAAGTAAAAGAGCGTACTTGTCGCGATCAATACAACCCACTTAGTATAAGGTTGAGAGTTCTCTACACAGGATTAAACAAAAAGAACTTGCCCTGAATAGCTTCATTTTGAAACTAATCTGAAATAATCTCTGCTAAATCACTGTGGGAATATTTTTCTACGAAGTTGTCTATTGCCAAAATTTATTGCTGTTACAAATGTCCATTAGAGCCTTTTGTCTCCTATAATATATAGTATATATAAATATTCCATATTTTACGAATATGTAAAAAGCGCATGTACATATAGTACTATTTCAATAATTTGGAGACCCTTTTCCAGCCCAGTTGCACGTATCGTATAAAAGAAAAGAAAAAAAATCTGCTCTTAATTTGTTTAGCTTAGCTCGTAGTGTAGTTAGAGAATTGGGGATTTATTACTTTATTTAAAATATGTTATATTTTATATTATGTGTATAATACTTATATAGTTTGAAATTATGTTTGCCTTATCGCTTTTAATAAGTCTATGTTGTTCAAAGAGACCCACACAAAAACTTACTTATATAATGAAATATATAACAAAATAAACATAAATATAAATAATACATTAATTATGCAGTTATGAGAATTGATGTATTTTTTACAGCCCGAAAAACAATGTCTTGCTGAAGACTCAGGGGCAGCACGCAGATCGAGCAGGACTGACAGAACTACGAGAATGCTGTTAGCTGTTCTTGGTCTTTTTTTGTCTACCGAAGTGCCCCAAGGATTGCTGGGGCTAGCGAGCGCGTTAGCACCAGATTTCTTTAAAAGCTGTTACAGCATGTTCGGTAAGCTTCTACATCCCTATCGCATTAATTTTGTATATCATCCGACTTCAGAAGAACATAACAAATTTTTTATACAACATGTTATATTGTTATGAATGAAAATGAATATATATATATTATAGACCTATTTGGTCCTTAACTGAAAAGTTTTGAATTATGTAATTTGTCTTAAATGTCTTAAATTATGAGAAATTTTGAAAGAATAGAAAAAAATTTTTCTATTCTTCCAAAATTTCTCATTTATAAAGCATTTCAATGCTATAAAATTAAAAATTAAATGTCTTAAATGATGTTCTACCACACCAGAATGAGCTATCATATCGCCCGGAAATTTATGGTTACAATAAAAGTTTTACGATTTGTCAACGAAATAAAATTTACCTTTTGTCTAAATTGGGTTAATTAACTATCAGCTATTCAGTTACTACGAAACAATAAAAACCCTAGAATTTTCTTGTGGTTGAAATTACGCGAGTATTGTACATTTGGAAATTGAAGACTTTTTAACGGATAATGCAATGAATAAATGGCGTTCAAAATCGTTAAGACCGGTTAGCCATCCATTTTTCCTTTTTGTAGATTACGTAATGTAATGGTTAGGGTACAAATAGTTAATGAAGGAACGTTTAAGTTTGAAACAGACGGATTTTATGAAATAATAAATAATATACATAATCTATATATAAATAAAAATTAATCGTAATACCTTGCTAAGCGTAAAATGTGAAAAAGCCTCGATCAATTTGGCAATTTTTTGTTATGAGGGAAAAAAACGTAGCACGGGTGAATCCGGAGCGGTGCGCTAGTATTAAAATGGAATAATAAGTAAAATAAATTTTCCTCCATTGACAAAATCTGTTGCTTTTCAATTTGCATGTATTTTCTGGGATTGAAACTTTACTTCGAAATAAGACCTGAAGAGAATTTTCCTTTTAAATTTATTATATCACCAAACTTTGACATTTTATTAGCCCTAAATGTGTCTAAATGGGAATTCATGAAATAAAAGTTTGTTATTTTTGTAGGCCTAAGTTCAAATGTTAAACGCCTTTATCATGTACAATATATATACATTATGTAGATCTCGACTTACAGGATCACGGTTAAATCGTAATATATAAAACGCAAAGATGACTCACTGATCTAACGGACTGGATCGTTTGGGCTGAAATTTGAGTTTGCAGATAGATTTTGGTAAATTCTACTAGGAGTAGCCCTAGGGGATAGAAGTTTGTACCATGTAAATTTATTATGACCACGCGTGCAAAGCTGCGGTCAACAGATAGTATGTACATATTATGATCATTTAATGATATATCTTGTGTCAAGTGATATTAGATAGAAACATAGCGAAAACAGTGAACAAAAAAATGAATTTGTTTGTTTTTTTTACGAAAACGTATGTTTCTTCTCATTAGTTAAATTTAATTGATGAGATTACTGTTTTCTTAAATATTAAAAAAAAATATATTCTTAGGTAAGTATTACGCCTGCACGATGATGTTTGTAATTATTTCACTAAGAAGATTACTTATTATTAAAAAGAGGGTCGCCGTTTTTAATAATAAACATTTTGTTGTAATCCTTTTATCTATGCACATACCTACAACCCTGGCTAATATTCTACGAGATTTACATGTGTAAGTCTACATGACAAACACACTTTCGAAGTTATTTAAAGAATATTAGAAGATAATAATGTAGCAGAACACTCTTTTGTTCCATATTTCAGAGGTAAATACGGTCGGCTGAGATTGAGGGCAAAGTGTTGTTCCCTTAATCCAATGGACTAATCCCATTGCTCATTTATACAGCGGACAAACCACGGCCCACTAAACCGTGTCATGGCCTACTAAAGTACAGGCTTGTTTATATTTAACAAATGCAATCGAATGCAAAGTTTAATATCAAGGTTTCCGAAACCCATTATTTGAGATTAAGTTTAATCGTGGGGGCGAGTAATGATGATAATAGGCATTTATATTTATATCGATGTAGGGCGGATATCAACCCATGTAAATTAATGATGATAGTAGAATGCCCTTGCATATTTACATTGCATAATTGGAAGCCCAGGTCCATTTCTGTAACCGTTCTTAGAACCGCTGTTCTAAGGGATTCTACAATGCTAATTAAATTTCTACTTGAATATATTTACAAGCGTTTTGATGTTACAGCGTGTACATTGGGTGTTTGCTTTTAGTTTTCTCAATATTAAAATAAAAGAATAGAATTTTACACATAATTCCATATCATACACATCATGGCAATCTAAATGTTATCGAGTAAGATGTGTTGATGTGTTCTTTTATAAGAATAATTCGAGTATAGCTGAGCTAAACTCTTCAAACAATAAACAGTGAACACTTGCCAAGAAATTCATTACTGATTTATAAACATATTATAACATACTTTTTCAAATCATTATTTCATGATACGGTTTAAATGTACTTTAAAAGATTTTAAGTATGAATCATGTTAAATTGAAAGAAAAATCACACAATAAACTTTTCTCTCTTGTACAAAAATATCAAATCCCTTTCTTTACCCTACATCACAAATATCCTATCTTATCTAATTATGTAGGGTACAAATATGTAAAAGATTAATTAAACTAACTAAATTGAGCTATGAAATTACTAATTTAATAAATTACATGTTTATTTCAAAGGATTTTCATGTTCCTTAGAGTTTATTTATTTATTTATAAACAGGTACATCAACAGATCGCACATGCAACATTGGTAAAATAATAATTACAGATAACAATATTCTTATGCTTGACCCTATTACAGATGTACACAACAGAGTTTAGAGCATTTAGCATTTAGCTCTCAGGTAGAGTGTTTTTGGTACTTAATATTAACAGAGCACAGTGGACTGCGGCGGACTTAACCATATACAATGTAATGTCGATGTGTACCTACTCTGTTCTTAATAGCATAAGGTATGTAGAAGTATATAGAAGAAACTGGAAACTCGTAGAAAATCTACATTCTCGTTTGTTTGTTTCAAAACCTGTAATGTTATACGGAAATAATCAAAACACGATAATAAACATCCTTAAAAGCTCCAATAAGTGATGTTGTATATAAATTTGTAACACAAATAAAACGTTCCCTCGCGTTTTCTCAGCTCGGTACATTCATCGACAGCGTTGTGTTATTTAACTTAAACGTTCATTGAGTTTGCAATCTGTGGCGTTTGTTTTATATATTTTAGAGATATTTTCTTCATAATTGTGTTTATGTTTCAATAGGTGATTTAATGGACGTTCTGGCGCTTTTCACGTCTTCAGTGAATTTCGTGCTATACTGCAGTATGAGCCGGCAATTCAGATGTACCTTTGCGAGGCTGGCGCGGCGTATGCTATCTGGCACTGAAGAATCTACGAAATTCGTTGCCAAACAAGAGCCAACCACACAGGTATTATACGACAGGTAGAGAACGAGGTTTTGCGTGGTATAAGCCTTATAGCATGACTAACATTTCGCACATTTATAATATGTTGCATGATAAGTATTATAGCGCTTTAACATTTACTTTAAAAGAAGAATATTATGAAATAATAATGTTCTATGTGTCCTGCTTTTTTTGAATCAGAACACATGTAGTGTTTTAATAAAATGTACGACCGTTATTTATCAATTGATGCTTAGCATTGTTGACTAACAGAAAGAACTGGGTGAGGGAATTTAATTTAATAAAAACTTTTTTTTTTTAAAGAGTTATTTAAAACATATCTATACTGATTTTTATATTCGTAGTTTGTAAATATGTGACGGTATAGAATTCTTAGGAAAGATAACATTCACTAAATAGCTGTGGAGGAACTTTGAGCACTCTTCATGTTGTTACATTAATCTGTAAGACGAGTTAAAAAGGAAAGCTCAAGTGGCTCCGTCAGACGAATAAAACGAAATGATTGAGTGCCTGCCGCCACTAGAAATAACAAATTTGAGTCTGGCAAAGAAACCTGATCTCAGTTTTGTAATTTATTTGTTAGGAACACTTTTCAATTTAAATATGAATTTTGTAAAGGAGGAGTAATTTTCGATGAAGTAGCTGTTATTAAATTATCTATACAATATAATACATAGCAATGTGTGTGTAATATGTAATAGAATCTTAATTTGCAAAATCAAATATAACATATAATTTAAATCAAGTTTTCAGTTTAAATCAAACGGGGATCTAATCGATGAAATTGTTTATTAAATGAATATACTGACCTTTACGTTTTCTTAGAATCGAAAGCCGTCACACATTAGAGGATTCGAGCTTTCGAAAAATTATGGGACAAGGCTCCCATACAGGCTATTTAGCTTCCACGGTAGTCCCTCTACAACAAAAGAGCACATTACTCCTGGGATTTTTATATTTTTCACACAATATTGTACACTTATTATACAACGTAATCTGAGAAAATGAACATAGAAGAAATTGAGATGCTTGTAAAACATTTTTAAATAGAACACTATAAATAAAATAAAGCATTTATTTCTGTGATACATCATAGGTCCTTAATCTTTGATAGGTGTACTGGTAAATTTCTTAAGAGTTTGTCCGAAACGAAATACGAAATCTATTTGTGTATATTTTATCATTTATTAACAGCAGTTCTTGTTCTTAGTTAGCCAATATTCAAATATTAGCAAAGTTTATTTTTTCGACCTTGATCGTTCGATCTCGATCGTACCGAAATTTGTTATGAATTATAAATATTTCAGGGTTTGTAAATTTTCTAGGAAAGACATTGTTGAACGAAAATTTATAAGAATGTTTATTTGTTGTAGGTCACCGGTCCCCTATAGCGACAGATCCCCGCCCTCGTCAGGGTGGTGGAGGAGAGTATTATATAATTTTACAGGTTTGTTTTAAAAATAATCTGTTTTGACAGCTGATTTTGGCCTTGATTTATACGAATATTGTTCTATACAAATTCAACGCTTTCATCTTTTGCTCTTTGAGTAATTCAATTATTTTACCAAAAAATAATCAAAAAATTCATCAATTCATTCAGTTGAGGAGGAAATTTTCATTTAATTTTTTTATTTGCTGAATTTATGCCGACTGAAAATATATTGAATAAAGCTTAAAAACGTTATTTAATTAATCAACAATATTTTATAATCAATGTTTTTTTTGTTTAACTAAGAGTAAGTTAGTTTAACTTGTGTATATTTGAACAAGTCAACATTCAGTAATTGTTACTAAAAAGACAAACGGTTGTACGTGTCTTTTAGCAAAACCATTAATCAACGCAGGCGGTTAGTTAAAATTAAAGGAAAAAGACAAAAATTAATTATTACCCAAAGGATTCCACAAAGCTGGTTATTTTGAGATAGGTATAATCCATTCAGCCATATTACAGTTTTTTGTGATTAAATATATCGCCGATTTATTTTCAAAAAGACCAGTGCTGAAGCTCAAAAGAGAAAGACGACTTACTAAGAATAGTTGACAATTGAAGAATATTTTTATAGTTCCAATCATTGTTAAAATAAATATAATATTAATTGCTTTTTATTTTTCAGGTTCCGGTATCGAAAGGAATTTATGATTTCATCTAAAATTACTATAGCTTAGAATCTGTTACATATCTAGATTATAAAAGGTAATTTGTATACTTAAATTATACATAAATTAAATTTATGGTATATATAGAATAGTATACTTGTACATAAATGCGTATGTATAATGTTCTTAAAATTAGTAATTACTTATTTGTAATTTTTGTATCTAGAAATAAGTTCACATATTAGTTTTTGCGTCTATTGAGCCATGACGCAAGAACTAATTGTATTTATGGCTTATTTATCGAGTCTTAGGATAAGTTACATTGTATGTTTTAAATTTTGTGTATTTTAGGGTCCAAATAAATTCGTAGTACCT
The DNA here is from genome assembly GCF_012273895.1 of Zerene cesonia. Lineage (NCBI taxonomy): Eukaryota > Metazoa > Arthropoda > Insecta > Lepidoptera > Pieridae > Zerene > Zerene cesonia. The sequence goes on along the minus strand of NC_052121.1, from coordinate 4,477,374 downwards.
ACCTATTTTGTAGAGAAATATTAACGTACATAAAATAAATTTGGTATGAAGTAAGAGCCCTTAGTCAATTTTTATCTTTAAATCATAATTTTTATACTTACTAATTGTAAGTAATATAAGTATTTAAAAAATGTATCTACATTCTTTGTGCATAGATTTTACATTTTAATACCTAATCGTTAATGGACAAATAAGGCTTTTGTCGATTCACTTTCTGTCATTAAATACCTTATATTCAAAATGTTTTACACGATTTGTTGTGGATCAATAAATAAAAATTATTAACATGCCTTGTTTTTTTACCTCTTTATATTTCCATAATACACTAACATAACACTGAACAGAAGGTTTATTGTATCGAGTCAATCGCTGACAGGTGATTGAAAACAGTTCCATATCTGTTATGATCCCAGAAGCTTTAAATATTTTAATATTATCATATTCATTTCGTGCTTTAACGCATTTAGTTCTATGTGACCTGGATTTCCGCTACTGAAACCTTGCTCTATTAATAAGAGCGATCCATTTACCACTTTAGACTTCACGTTAAATAATTTTTTAAATTTTACTACATTCTGCGTATACGTACTTGTACTTCGTACGCGATAATTCGTTAATGAAAGAATCGCATGTATGCAGCGTAGTAATGAATGTGTATTAGATAGCATAATGTCACATTCACAAATAATTAAATGTAAAATCTAAGAGTAGAGTCGAGCCTTTAATTGTCTGATTAATTAATTTCGTGTACATAGCCTCGGTAATTTTGCCACGCCCACGTTTTCATTAGTAAATGCAATGTTTCTCTGTATTTAAATATACGTGTGGGAATAACAATTGCTGATAATACAATACCACGAAATACTTAAACATAATGTTACGTTCCCTGGAGTCTTTTAGAACTTACATTATTTTATATAATATAAAAGATTGTTATTTTTAATTGTAAAATAGCATAATTTTAAAGTTAATTTCTTATCATTTTTCAGTACTGATTAATTGCGTCCATAACGCGATATAAAAGCTACAATTTCAGGGAATTGTTATTTACCTCAGGTAAGTTATCATACTCAAGCTGTAGAAGCATCAAGCAATATTAAACGGCATACGTAATGCTGTTAGTAGAGTAAATGTATTTCACAGCAACGATAGATTTTTTTTGATTTCGATGAGGTTACCCTAACTATGAAAAAGAATATGTTTATTGGTTGTAGTGTATTCACACTGCACCTTGCTTAGTTAGTTAATATCCTGGAATGTTTAAATGCACTGCAACGTAATGTTCATTATTTTATTTACATTCACATTGTTATTATATTATTTTTTTGCTTCACATACATAACTATGTTTAAAAAAATGTTTTGAATCCCGACCTAATGAGTGTCTTTTTCTATGTTTCCGTATTTTTTTATACATTATACTTAAAAAAAAGAAGAAAAGAAAAGAAGTTGTAGTAGCTATTGCAGCAGCTGCAGCTGACATTACACAAACTGTTCTCCCCGAATTGTCCCGTGGTACATATAAATGTCACTCATTGAAGTTGTAGCTTTCCAATGGTGAAAGAATGTTTGAAATCGTTCAAGTAGTTTTTGTGTGAAAACATAAGAAATATACTTATTTGTACATCTGTCCTCTTTATATTATTAGTGCAAATTGTCTTTTCAAACTTTATAAAAACAACGAACGGTTGAAGTCACCTTATAAAGATTATTAAATGAGTTATATTAATGCATTTTTGTAATCCAACGAGCAAATAACGTATGAAAGACTAAGGAAAATCTAGATTTGACAAAGGGGAAGCTGGTTAATCCTAGAACTAATATTTTTAAGACTCTCGACCAACAATAATCCACAGCGTCAGAGCCATCTTCGCCAGATTAAAGTCTAAGCCCCTGAGGAAGCTCCTGTTTGTGTTCTGCTAGATACGAGTTTATTATTTAAAATCAAAATTGTGTTTGTTTCGAATATAGCCATCATTTAATACACATACACTCTGTTTGATTAGGGTTGTATGTGAACTAAGCTCTCTACTAAGCCTCAACTCAAAGCATGCAAATTGCTTTTGTTTTGTGAATTGTAAAGCAGATGCGACTTGCATTCATACCCATATGTCTCAGAAATGTTGTCCTAGCAAATTGTAATGAATTACAAATACTTTATTATATCGTCATGGATACTATTCTATTTATTATAAAATGAAACAAATGCATTTATGAAGCATGAAGTCTAAGAAAAGAAGAGATTTCGTCTCAAATGTTTAACATGATATGTTTCTCTTTATATAACGTGTATTTAATTTGCGGTTACCCGCCCTTTAATTGAGTTTATTTTCGAACATAACTTATTGGAATTAAATTATTCAAATGTTAATTTAACCAATCAAGCGATCAAATAATCAACCGCTGTTTTATTTGCACCAGTTACATTTGGTTGTTTCACGTGTTTCAATATATTTTATATAATAATTTATATAACTTTGTAAAGAAACTGTACTTTGTTAAAAATCTGAAAAGCTTTATTCCAGCTTCAACTTTTGTTCTTTGTGAAAAAATCTAGGATCTGAATTCTTTTAATCACAATACTCGTAGATATATTTACGCAAAGCTTACGTAATTTGATAAAAATATACAAAGAATTCTTTGTATTAGAACTTTGAACTGTAATTCCTTCAATATGGATACCTTTTCGCACATGTTACTTCTAACCGCATACCGAAAACATATTATTTAAACACTCAACGTTTATTGTTATTTTGCCTCTAGGCTACGCGTTACGGCAAAACTGTATGTAATTAAAATGGATGATATTTTGCCTTAGTTATACAAAATTACATTAGGCATACAATGAAATGTATAATAGGCACATGTGTAAACAGGAAAGGATAAGGAATGGAAGTCTTGAGTACGTTTCTTTGGTTTTGTTTAAATTATCGGATAATTGCGTAGAAATCACACAAAATACTTATTAAATATTATCATCTGTTCTCATTTTTTGTCACTGCGTATACACAAACCTTCAATGAGCGTTTGAACCACGCTGTCTAAAATCTATATACGGGTTGGCAGATGTCTAATGTCGTCCAACTGTTCATTCTTGGACGTGTCGGTTTCCTGAGAATTTATTTCTTCACTACTCACAGCAGTGGTGATGTAAATAACGTACAGATTAATTGAAAAGTTTTTTTTTTCTGTTTCACTAAATAAGTCTCGAACTTCTGACTTTAAATTTGAAGTCCGATGCCCTAACCAATGTGCCGCCACTTCTCTCTGTATAAAATATATACTGTACCAAGTACTACAATAAACGTATACAATAGCAAGAACTGTCAAACTCAAGGCTTCCCTAAACTTATGTTCTCTTTGACTACGCTTTTTGTAGGGAGTGTAGAGAGAGTAATTAGCGAATTAATAATTAATTAGACTAATTGGTGCTAGTTACGGGACAACTCAGACTCTAAGCTCCTGCGAAAGAATAGTAATCTTATAGTTTGGGGTAGATACCCGAAACGAAGTGCTCATTGTTTCCCGCATTATATATACATAACCCTTATTATCTTAAATTTAATAAATTGGAAAATATAGTATTAAATATTTGAAAATACCTAATACTATATTTTCTAATGTTACTCTCGGTTAGTTTGATATCTAGAAACGTAAGTTTGTCTAAAACGACTAAGTAAACTTTGAATACCGAGAGCCCATTCAACATGTAGAAAGTTTTCTGCATTGCTCTAAAAGGAAATTCTGTTTGAATCCAGATAGAAATTTCGCGTTTGACATTTTAAAGGATTTAAAATTCAAATTCATGTCGAGTATGATTTTTTTTACGTATTCCAAATGTGTGTAGATGAAAGGCAAAAGAAAAACATTTTTAAAGTTGTTTTCAAATGCCATTTTAAAGCTTCACCTAGAACCGCTTTAGGTGATAATTCATTCGATTCGTTAAAAAATATCGAGGACGGCTCGGTTACCCCGGAATTTTAGTTAAAATAAGGAATAACGTATAATTATTTGAAAAGTAAACTGGTAATTGAACTGCATAACATGTTCAGCGTTGATGGTATTTTACCTACGTCTATTTAAGAGTCCCGGTCAGCATAAAATACGGACGATAAACCTTGCACTACAGCGGCACGAGTGTACGAGTCATAAGTATAGAGTAAGAACCTCGTAAATCCTTCGTAATAAAGTTTTGTACGATAACTTACTATTATTTGTGTATAAACTTCAAATTTACATTATTAAAATATATATGTGGGTTCCGTAACTGAAGGATAAAGAACTCTACTACTAAGATTATGTTGTCAGTTTATTTGTCTGTATCTTGAGTGTTGCAAGTCCGACTCGCACTTGACCGATTTGATATATTTCGTCATCCACCGCGAACGGTATACCCTTTGTCGTTATAACAATATTGTAAAAAGCCTAGCGAATCACCACATATTTAAATTTATCAAGGGTTAGAGTTCTTCGAGTTATATAGTACAGAGAGTTCTCTATAAAAGTATTCGAAATGTTTCGATTTCGTTTTGAAATTATGTACTAATTTAATATGTAACATTAAATTTATTGTTAATATATTTCAAATAAATATAGCTCTATACAACTTTAATTTTTAGTTTTATAGCATTAAACCAGCTACGGTTAGGCAAGAAACGCAGGTTCGAATCCTGCCTCGTGATCGAATTTTTTCTATTCTTTCAAAATTTCTCATCTATACAACTTTTTTAAGCACGTTTAGCTATATCGTAGGTACGCATACTTTTGAATACGAAAAATACGACGAATCCTTGAGAAAATTTCAATAAGTGGTTGTTATACAAACTCTCGTTGCCTTTGGAGAACTTAAGTATTAAGAGCTGGTTTGTTAACGTTATTTAATGAAAAAACTTTACCTAAATCTTCTGCTTCACATAGCGCTTCTGATAAAAGGTAGCATGATCAATATTTTGGTAAAGATTAATAAAAAATTTATATATCATTGATATCTTTAAATCATAATAAAAGTGCATATGGGCAGATGTCGCTTGCTCACTTTGTTTTCCTTCATACTTTGGAAATAATCAAATGATTGTACCATTTTCGGAAATGGTTGTACCAATGCAAAATGATTCAATAGAAAATTACTACGAGTCGCGTAATTATGTTTTGAATTAGAAAAATTGCAGTTTAATCTGTATTCCGTACAAAGGGGGCACTGTCTAGGAAAGTAAGTAGTAATTAGTAGTCTAGCTGTGCACGAGTCCTCTAATAATGACCGCTAAGATGTACCATAGTACAATTATCTCTACCTAAACGTTGAAAACAAAGACGTGTCACATATTTATGAGACGTTATCATGTCACATGTGACTCCTCCTTTACAAATCGGATTACGATCGACACAAGGGGAGAACTTGTGAGCATATAATGATGTATATTTATATCATAGATGTATAGTTACACAATAATGTTTTGCCATTGTTCAAGATTATAATTCGAGTTGCGAATGAAAAGTTCAGAAATAGCCATACAAAGAGTAAACACACAACTCAAGTCAAAATGTATACATTACATAATATACCTATCAGCTACCTAGGCACCTACCTGCGGCACGACCACGGACCAACCAAACAACCACCTATATAATTTTATGAATTTGGGCGTCATTCAAATCTTTTTAAACCATAGTGGGCAACTGAACAGGTGGTTCGCCTGATCACCACCGCCCATGAAAATTCGCAGAGATAAAAAGAAACCATGCCACTCTCTAACATTCTAGCTATCTCCAGACAACTAAATCATAAAATTAGATAGTAAAATCGCTTCATTGCGACATGAAAGAAAGACCAACAAACAAGCATATAGACAGAAAGACAGACGAACCAAATAATAAACATACTTAAACTTTCACATTTATAATGTTAGTAAAATTTATGTTATATGAGGTATTTATCGATTTTATATGTAAAACTATTAAATTAATTTAGCTATTTATTATTGCTTTTGATGTTGCTTTTCTAGACCGAATACAAATAACTAATAAAATAAACAAAATTGAACTTTTAGGTCTTAATTTTTTATGTTGACAATTAAAGTATGACAGTATAGTATATACAGTCAACGTCTATCTATACTACAATGTATGTGCTATATTAACTACCTGAGTTTCAAAGCATACTACCTTTAGCTCACTTATCGCAGTCAATAATAACGTTACAGGCGTCAAAGTATGTTGCTATAACTACCATTAGCATCTTAATCAAATTCCTTTCTTGGAGATCAAACAAGAATTCAACGCCCCAGTTTTTAATATTTTTTGTATAAACATTACCATTATCTTGAACTTTTCATTTATATTTATTTATTCCTTATTGTACAGTTGGTCTGATAAAATAAAATAAAAACACTCGAACAAAGTAAATGAACATTTAGCTCAAATCCGTTTCTGCCAGGTAACCTTCAGGGAAGTAAGTACAAAACATATACCCTTAGAATGATATTAAATTAAACTAATGTCAATAAAAATAGTGGATATTTATATACATGTTGCCGATTTACCACCAACTGGCTTTTCGCGGTTCATTGTTATTTCAGTCATTTATTTGCATTCTGAATAGAATTCAAATTATACCAGGATAATAATCAAATAGTAATCGTTTTACTATGTGTAGAACAAAAATATTATGCATATATGTGTATATTTGAAAAAAATTTAAAGACCTCAAATGAAAACAATATTATCAGGGAGGAAAGGACCTGTCATATGAATTTAAACATAGTTCATTTAACTTTAGCGAAGTCGTCAATGTAATTTAGTTTCTGTTAGTTGTTTTCCGGAATAATGAAAGTTCGCTCAATTTATTTTCGATTGAAGTCAGAGGACGCGATATTGTTAGGTATTTCTATCTTAGATATCGAAGCGAATACATGTTCATCATGAGCCAGTTAATTTTTTTTTTAGTTTTATTAAACTAAAAAAAAAATTAATGCTATTGCATTGAAAAGCTTGATGAATGAGAAATTTTTGAATGAATAGAAATTGCTACCGTATGGTAATTTATGGAAAACAAAAGCATATGCGATACCTAACTACTATAATATAATAATATTATCTGTGCCTGATGGTAACCAATATACTGAAATCTATTAAGACGATAAAAGATAATAAATTGCGCCGTTAACGTAGGATCTATCAATTTATTATGCTTCTTCAAATGAAGCTTTACTATCATACGAAAGCCGCATTTCCCGTGTAATAACCTTCCCGGTTGGAGTTAACCAGTTCATGCATTCTCTATATTAACGTAAAATTCATGGTCGTTTGTCGACTATTTCAATGAGATTCCATAATATAGCTACGTGCCACATGGCTTCAAATTTGTGTTGATAAGTTCTGAGATTCATCGTTGCATATTGCATTATAATATGCGATTGTACATTTAAAATGTGAGAGTTAGTCATATGTATATGTTGTATACGAGTATGTTAGATACGAATTAGGCCAGCGAATCGGGGGAGGTATCATAGCCTCACAGAAGAAATTTATTACTATGTTCTGTGTAAAGAGTGGGAGATCCATAAACCCGTTTCTTTTTCTCACCCTTCGCAGTCCATTCCTTTGTTGACATAGTTAATCCTATACTTACCTCTGCAAATAGGCGGTGATATTCATTATGATTTAACACTAGACGTTATTCAATTGTTCACCGTTCATATAAATTGCTGTAAACTAAAGGTTTGATTAAACAATACAAATTGTTTGATAAAAGCTAAAGGAATCCAGGAATTCTACTCTATGTTACCAATGCATGTTTACACAATGTATTGAAGCGAAAATAGTCAGGTATTGAAATGTGAATAGTCTGGTATTAGGTACGTAGCAGGAATCAACGATTGCAATTTAAAAAAAATAAAACGAGCTGAGATTTGATTCAGTCTCAAGAGAAAAATAAATTGGTTCACTGAGCTACGTTTACAATAGAACATTTAATTTCTGCGTCGTTGACTACGTAAACACCGAACTCAGAACTGAATAAATGAATTGAAAAAAAGTAATATTTATATTACCCGGTAACCCGGTTCTGTTTTATGGATAGCTATCTAAATGCAAATTAATAATTACACCCGAGAGTTTTATGTTGTTATTTTTTGCATGACAGTAAATGTGATATGGCCGTATCAGTTATTCAACTTATTTCCGTATGTATCCGTACATGTCATGAAACTTATTTATATCGACAAAATTTTGACGTCATATACATCGGCGGCTTATTAACAAGTTAAATTACGTCTGTAAATTAAATAAAGGTCCCAAGTTTAATTTCACATATATTTTAATAATAATTAGCGACAACAATACAAACTATTATAGGATTAATTAAAAGCTAATGTAATATAATTTCTTTATAAGATCTTCAAACATACTACAAGCACTACTTAAACATTATAAGCACGTAAAGAGCTTCTTGAAAATGAAGACATTAATTTAAAATGAATACATGTCATGTCACATCATTATTGATGCTTTATTTACCCAATGCACATTTTTCACATATCAGCACTAATAGCCTGACGTCATTAGTTGTAAGTGCATCAAACTGAAAGCGGATGACCTAGATTTTATGTGTCATAACATTGTTTTACGTGTTTTACGTATTTGAGTTTTATGTATTTGTTTATATATATTACTTGCAATGGCCTGTATCGATAAACTCCCTATGTTATCTTTATATCATAAAAAGTAGATTAAACATTTAGCAAAATCCCCTTAGCGGGAATTACTTACAAATTAATAAATTATGACAATTAAATGTATAATTTAGTTGGATGTTTTATAATAATTAATTAACAACCTTATTATTAAATTGCCAAAGTTCTACGAAAGTCAAATCGATATCTAATATACTACTCTTAAATCTAAATTTACTAGCTGTCATAGGCATTGCCATTTGATGTTAAAGGACTACCTCAATAAGGCACTTAAGCAAGTCATAGTACAAATCTATTACTAATTAATAATTTACCTTTTAATTTAATTCCTTACGCATTTATTGTAAAATGTCAATTTTTGTTTAAAAATATAGAAGATTGAGATAATATACTAACCATTATTTATTTTAAAGTCATTATTTGTAGCACCGGGATAATTATGCTGGAAAATGTCTTTGAAATCGGTTACCTAGACGATAGAAGTTAATTAAACTTTGTTTTGTTTAAATACCGTTTGTCACTGGGGTGACTTAGATTTCATGAAACATTGTTTGGATATTAATTTTATTGGACCATTTGAATTGTTGAACTTCCATAAAATTAATCGTATAAATAATAATTTCTGATGATTACACTTTTTTCAACAAAAACCATTTTCATTTATTAAAATTATCTATGTTAGTTCCAAAATGTATTATTATACGATCAGTAGTTTTTCGTGTCAAATCCATCGATTCATGATGAATGATTCACCCATCCATTCTCACTTGTGAAATATTGGTAAGATTGAAACTTAGTTAATAAAGTCTCCAAAAGTGCAAAAGTAGGTACCACGTTTATCTGATCAGCCCAGCATTCCATGAAAAATTGTTTATATTGTGTTTCAAAAGATCCGAATGTGAAATTTTGTTATAATATGAGTAGTAGTACACTATCATTTAAATTTAATAATAGTTTGAACTCGCTAAAATTACTTGATTTTTACAACATTTGCTTAGGTGCCTTTCATTATTGTAGGGTTCAAATCCAAATTATAGTGCGATCAACTGTAGGTATGTGGAAAAAAAATTGGCGCCATTGATAAGAAACTCAGACATTAATAAGCTCTACAAATCTATAGATCGTGAGATGAATAGACAGGGCTCGTATTTCATGGGCCATAAAAACGTCTGCACGATTGTGTACCTTTTGTACCTTTTTATATTACTCTATAACTTACATTGATATTGAAGCCAATAATAGGCTACATTTCAGTACTAAGCTAAAACAGGTTTTACCAAAAGTCTTAGAAAACGACTAAAAATGGCCACAATCAATGCTGAAATTCATATGATATATATTTAAATATTATGTAATTATTCACATATTATACATATAAATGAAATATAAGTGAAAGATTTGCAACGAAATCTTTGTATATAACAAAAAAGTATGTTGTATAATTTCCAAAGGAAATTAAATTTCTCTCGTATGTTTTGTCTGGGTAAGCTATATTATAAGCTACACCTACACGATTATTCATTTCAGTGAATAATGTCATTACTCATTAAAGAACAAAATAGATAGAGTGTTAGAAGTAATTTGTTAAAATAATCTCACACTGTATATAACAATTTCAAATCAGAAATTATTTTAGCACAATATGTAAGATGTAGACCATTAAATGATTACAATAGAATACATTCGCCTTTGTTGGTGGGACCAATCATAAAGATGTTTGTGATTATTAATTTATAATGTTCAAGCTTGCAATGGTTCAATAGAGATGAGATCAATGTACCATTATTGACAACTTATTTTCGATATTGATATAATTGAAATAATGTATTTTTTCACACATATTGGTTTCATTTCAGGAGATTTTTAGTATGAATTATTATGAATCCTTATTCACAATACAGGAACTATAGTGTAATTGTTTTAATAGTGTGATCATAAGATAAATTATAACATAATTAATATTAAGTGAAGCAAAGCAGTGCAAAGCAACCAAGACTAACGGCGATAGAATGGAAACTCTATAGACTTGGGAAACCCTTTATCCATAACTCAAAAAATACCCTTTATATTATATAATCCTATTACAGAAGACGGCGGTTTTCAAAAGTTTCCCTATTTCAGACCCATAGCGCGCGTTTTGTCATTTAAACGACTGTTAGTTGTTATTAAGTTTAAATTATCTCCTCCGAGACAAAAATAATGTTACTTTCAAAGTTAATACTTCGAAAAGTAACTTTATTGTTCTCTTGTAATCAATATAAATTGTTATGCCTATGATTTGCACTAACATATTTTAAATTACAGTAGGGTAGATAAAAGGATACGATCCGATAAAATGCCTGAAAGTCTTTAAACTACTTTAAGAAATAGGATTTCGAGATCATTTTTACACAACCTGTCCTTTGTTCGTTTGTGTGGGATGATAGGTAAATAACAATGTGCCTGTTGATTGATATACTTTGTTTGTTTTCTGATCCTATCTTTTAATATCCGCTGAAACCGTGTATTATCGAATATATTCAATACATCATACAAAAAACAATTTGTGAAATGATATTACAAGCAAAGCTTTCATATACGAGTACAACAAATAATTTTCGTGCATGATTCCATTGATTTTATAAAATAGCTGTTTAATTTGCGACACATGTTCATTACAAGTAAAGTCTACTTATTTGTTTGAGCACGTGATATTACCAATTGTATCAAATCATTTCATGTTATAATGTAGTATTGTATGAGGTGTGTGGAATTTGGATAGACCAAGCTAAAGACAATTATAGGCCGTGTAAACAAATTTCACAGCAAATTAAATTAGGTACTATGTTTTGTAATAGATCAATCATTTATTGTTAACTACTAAATTAAAATACCGATATAATTTTTAAGTTGTCTTTATATATAGGAATCGATATCGATTATTTTTTTTCTATAGGTAACTAATATAGATAGGTATAGTTTCAGATATTTTTGATAACAATCTCCTTTGGAGGACTCATTTCACAATATGTCCATCGATCTGACCCAAGTACGTGATGTTTCGCTTGCTAAATAGACTTAACTACCTACGTTGCAACCCACGTTACTGCCATGACTAGGTATTAACTTTGATATTAATATTCCCGTTGCTTACTCCGTTATATTGGGGTATAATATTAATATGGAATATATTAATTTCAACTATTATAATATTAGGCTATCTATAGCGTTGCAGTTTATTCAAACACGTTAATAACTGTCTTCTAAATAGCAATAGACGTATCTTATTGTAAGTAGTAAGTGTAGTAATAGAGTATAGATAGATAAGAAGACCTGATCTTATACTATTTTGTAGGTACATGAGATTTCAACACATTTATAATTTTGAAAACTCAAATTCGAAACCAAACAATGATTTATCTAGATTTCTTTTGAGCATCAATACAGAAATCCACCGATTCGAAAGCAGATTTTATAAAGAATAGCCGTAAAGAAATTCTGTAATTGTTCTTCTAAATTTATAGATAAGTAACAATATTATATATTTAAAATAATAATGATGACATAGAACTGTCCTGGGTGACTTGTTTCCCAACATTCCATGAATTCTCACTTTCATTATTATATTCTTTAACACTGTAGCAGGTTATCTGAACTTATACATTAATAACATAAAGAGCAGCCACATACTTTCTAGTTGGCTCTTCTGTGTAGAAACTGCTTTTCGAACCGATGGCAAATAGCAAAACTAAGTTATGACGATTCAAAAGTACTTCTAGAATCAGTCTCATTGGATAAATAAATGATTGAGTTTGAGTTTAAGTTTGAAATTGCAAAATCATCAAAAGTGGATTTGGATTTGTGTACTTTGTACTTTGCAATTATTATTATACATTGTGACGCACAACGCTGGTAATTTCAATGGATCTCCATCCTTTGAAGTATTGAACGTATTACGTAAACAGATTTGATTAAAATAAATTAAAAGAACGGGTTGCGTTGACATAAAGGGATAACCTTTTGATAATACGCTGATAAGGTTCGGATCTTCGCATTCGAATCTTGTTTGCTCGTATTGTAGAATAAACAGCCTAAGGAGCTATTTTCCTCAAATTAACTAAGCTAATATACCTAGTACTTTTTATAAATTGTGAAAACTCCTAAGAAGTGATCGACATAAAGTTATTTTATCATGTTATGCCTATTCCTTAAATAACATTTATAATCATCTTTTTAAGATTTTCTATAAAAACGTAAAAAATTACCGAACTGGGGTTTTAAACGTTAAATAACACAATATTTTAAATGCACTAGTTATTGAGATTGATTTATATATTATATTAAAAGAAATTATATAAATATGTATCAATTTATCAAATTCAAAGCTTTCCTAATTCGGATATGGTTTACGTACCTAAAGTTAATCTCTACAGAGATAATGTTACATCTAATCGTTTCTAAGCGTTATACCTATTAT
>NC_052121.1:4425835-4463229 GCF_012273895.1 Zerene cesonia | reverse complement strand
ACAGATTCGAAATTCAAATGTAATATTTTTTTATAATTAAGTGTAACAGTATTTATGGCCAGACTAAGTATATTAGTAAAGTTTTTGTTCTGTAGTAATTTATGATAACTGCTCCTTGACGATCGATAAGCATTACTATTAATACTGTAGCTTCAGTGTTTTTTCTCTCTATATTTATAACAAGCACTTAAAATCTATATTCGATTCACTTAAATTAGACAATGGAATATAAACAGACAAACATCATGGAAAGTCGTGGACAAATGATTGAGTGAGAACTGAAATAAAAAGATGAGCTTCCTGCAAGGTGAGGAAAATAAATATACACACATAGATTATGAAAATCTCTTGTTGTTCTTTTTAGTGTCTAATTAAAACAATTTTATTTATGTTTTCATATACCTTTCTTAAAGACTGGCAATCATACTTGGCTGTATCAATTACTGCGTCTATTTCTGACAGAGAATGGAAGACTACCCATTTTTTTCATGAAAAATCCATCATCAATTCATTAAAAAAGAATATTGAATTTGTGTAGGCGTGTATTCCAGCTTTATTTAGCTGCTTTGGAGAAGTCTGCTGATTTCAATATTTTTTACACACATAAAGAAGTAAATTCAATATATGTGAAGAAAAAAGTACAAAAACTTTATTTTTAAATAAGCATACTATTTTTTTTTTGTAAAATATACCCAAATTGACGTGAAAACGTGAACAATATTGGAAATTTGCGGAGTGACAATCATTTAAAAATTAGATAGAGCCCTTGAAATCGTAATCTTTTTAGCATTTTCCAGTTTTGAGTCGTAAAACATAGACACACGACTGAATTATTATAATATCATATAATAGCTATATTGTAAAAGCGTTGCTCTAATTTTACAGTCAGCAGGGACGAAAAATCGATCCGATGTTAAATAAACAACAAAGAGAGTGGATAAAGTCGTGATCTGGAAGGCCGTTGATAAGTATAATAAAACAAAGACATTTGTTCGTCTTGGATTCGGCGCTTATGTTTTTAAATGATTTAAATATACATATCATTAAGATTCTGATCGATTTTGCGTTAATTGGATTCATTAATTGCCATTTTTTTATTGATTACTTGTGTAATTGTTATATGGCCCCAGGGATTATTAGGGGTTATCTACTGAGGTAAGGTATTTATATTTCAACATATAAACATCAACAAAGCAATATGCAGAGGCTTAAAATTTTACTAAATCATATTGACGTTATATATCTTTAATATATACAAATTTGTTTCGATAAAATTAATATGTATAAAAAATCTATTGACACTTAGTTTAACGATTTCCTACATCTTGTAATGTTATTTTAAACATATTATCATTTACAGCAAATTTGCCATAAAGTCACCATATATCTAATAAAAAATCCGTTCAATTTAAAAAACATTAATTATAACATTCATTCAAAAATATAAAGCAGAGTAGAAGATACCATATAGCCATTTTGTTTTGAACATATTGCAAAGTGAAATTGATACAATAAATTTCGTCATAACTATGAACACATAACACAATGAATACAAATTTCAACGGTCTTCCATAAAAATTGCTGCATTTGTTAATACGCTTACTAAGTCAAGCTAAAGATTTTAGTGAAAATAAAGAAGTTAGGATTGAAATGTAATGCTACCACGCTTGTTAGTTCGGAAGAACATTCAAGGTTCATATAAGTACTATATAGAAATATAAAATGGAATGATATGAAGACATTAAGGCTCGAACGCACACTCGAAAGGGTCTGAAGCCGCGCTTGGCTTTCAACGAAACCGTGAACACGCAATTTCATTCAGTCGTATAACTCAAGAGGGCTCGCTCAATGCTTTCTATGGATACCTTAAAAAATATTTTATTGTATATTAAAATAAAGTATAAAACACTCACAATATACTCAAAATACTACGAGTATATTATACGTACTTCACTTAAAATGGGACTATGCAATATACTTGTGTAATTTATTTTGATAATCAGAAATTATGATAGAATTATTATTTTATATAAAATATATTTCTATTACTCATTTTATTAAAATATATAATCCCAGAAAAGCACTAAGAGCTGTTACACGGTTTTTATAAACATAAATAGGGTAGTACAAACCAACCTCCATTAGCCAAGCCATTAATTACATTGGCTACACTAAATCAAGTAAATATATTTTCCTCACTATGAGTATGAAATAAAAAATATGATAATACCTACCAAAACTAATTCAATTATATTGACACTAGCTGGCGATAAATCGATCTAGCTAGGAATCTTTTTTAGAAAATGTCATATTCGTGTTTTATCGACTTGAAACTTACTTTTTTAACAAATAGGAGACGTTTCATCATCAGCCCATATATGTTCCCACTGCTGGGACACAGGCCTCCTATGAGGGTTCAGGCCATAATCCACCACGCTGGCCAAGTACGGGTTGGCAGATGTCACATGTCGTCGAACTTTTTAATTCTCGGACATGCCGGTTTCCTCACGATGTTTTCCTTCACCATTTAAGCAGTGGTGATGTTATCCACATGCACAGATAAATTGAAAAATCAATTTATTTCCTGCACGCTCGCCCGGTCTCGAACCCCGACTTATCGATTTTTAAGTCCGAGGTTCTCACCACTGAGCCAACACTGCTTTGAAGGAGACGTTTGAGTAATCCCAATTTATTATGACTCTTCCTGACGTCTATTGGCGAATAATAATACTATAAATGTGAAAGTTTGTGAGGATGGATGCATATGTATGTGTGCGTCTGTTACTCTTTCACGCAAAAACTACTGAACTGATTGCAATGAAATTTGCTTCGTAGATAGCTGGATTACTGAAATAACACATAGGCACTTTTTATACCGATATTCCTACGGGATACGGACTTACGCGGTTTCAACCGCGGGTCACAGATAGTTAGATTTAAATTAGATATAAAGGTGAAATACTTTTCTTCCTGAAATACAGCGCAACCCAAGAATACAATGAATGAACAAATATATTGGATCTATAACGGTTTTTAAACCCTCATCAATTATATTTTTTTAATATATTCACAGACAGTGTACACAGTACAGTAGAGACACAGTTATATTACATGTATGTATGTATAGATAAACATATATATTGTTATCAATGTCCTACAGCACAATATATAAATGATTTCCTATTTTACAAAATATTTTAATAAAAAAGATACATCGTAGACCCATGATTCTTTACTGACATAAATAATGGTAATTAATTTACTAAAGTATCCATTACTATAATTAGAAAGTACTATGTCCATCCTATATTTATTGGATTACGAGACCTTAATAAAATAATGATTGACCTAGTATTTTTAATTTGAAGAACTTATAGAGAAAATCTGACCGTTTTCATCTTTTGTATGTAGCACATAATATGAAAATTTGACAGCCCTTTAAAATGTATATCCTACTAATATTACAAACGCGAAAGTTTGTAAGTATGTATGGATGTTTGTTACTCTTTCATGCAATAACTAATGAACCGATTGCAATGAAATTTGGTACGTAGATAGCTAGCAACTGGAATAACACATAGGCAACTTTTTATTTCGATATTCCTACAGAACATAGACTTGAGCAAGTGAAGCTGAAGGCCGCAGGTAGTAGTTGAATAAACACCTCATCAAGTTGAACATCTTTATGTCACACACACATAATAACAAACATAATTATAAGATGTGAGCCGTCGTCCAGGGTAGGTCGACATACCTAGCTGATTTCCAAGATATTGAAGTATATTATATGGTTACAATCTCTATAGTACTAAGGAAACTGAGACACCACAAAAGTAATAATATCTCACGCATGAGAAAATATGTCCAGCAGGTTACATTTTCGCGGTAACATATCGATGTCGTTTTTGTATAACATTGTTATTCCTTTTGATATTAACCTTTTTAAATAAGCTATTTTGGATTTTTCGATTGCATGGACTTATGTTGCATGATGATGTATCGGTATTGTTCTTAAATTATTAAATAATACAACCTATTAAAAAGTTACATCGAGGGTTGCATTTCTCAGAGATCAATTTTATTCTTCTATTGAATTTAGGGAGGATTAGTGGAAGCTTAAATTCAAGTTTATGGGGTCGCGACCCTTGGCCCGTGGTCGCCATCTTGAAAAAAGGGTTTCACGCTTTATCTCTTAAACTAGCAATCCTCCAGAAAAGTTCGCAAAAGTTATCCTTAGCAAATTTTATGGTCTACAATATTGTTCTTATAACTTGTAACCACAACTCTTGTCCAAA
Source organism: Zerene cesonia (assembly GCF_012273895.1). Taxonomy (NCBI): domain Eukaryota; kingdom Metazoa; phylum Arthropoda; class Insecta; order Lepidoptera; family Pieridae; genus Zerene; species Zerene cesonia. The sequence continues at coordinate 4,458,934 of NC_052121.1, read as the reverse complement.
ATGTAATTTTTTCATATAATTTAACATTTTTCGTAACACTCATTTTGACTATTAAGGGTACCGGTAAAACTATATTCCTATGTCAATCAACCGAGCCACAACGCGTTTTTTATTAATTAAGGACTTTTAGCAGTGGGAATATAAAGACATGGATGTTATTATGGCAGTAGCTTCATGTTGAGTGTTAACTATAAGATAATAGCTTTAATAAGTTAGACTTTACGAGATTTGTTCAGATTTTGACGTCAAAGAAATAGACACTCTATAAAAACCAACGACGGTTAACAAATATTTACAATATTATATTTTCCAGAAATTGAAAATCATGTATGGAATCTGGTTATGGTATCTACGACATGGCGTAGGTGCCGTGATATTTTCGTACTAATTTAAAATGCGTACTTTCTTTACTTGCCGCTTTCGCAATTTATTATAGCTACCTACTTTGAAAATCACTACAATAACAATGTATATTTTTTTTATACCGAAGAATGCATTTACGCATACGCCATCGGCAAAAAAGTCCTGGCAGGGTCGCGGAAATATGGCATAGATTTCAATTAAATATTTCAACAAATTAAGGTATTTTAAAATGAAGGCTACATACAACATAATATTTATTACCACGTTCCACATTTCATTAGTAACCGAAGATCAAATGAATCAATTTTATTATCGACACAAGTCGTATTTACATTCTCTATTTATTAGGTTAATAGGATGTGGGCAGATAAAATTAAACTCTCGTTAATTACACGGCAACTGACTTATTAACAAAAACGCAAATGTCTGAATTTTACCTTTTTTTTTGTTAAATTTATCCACATCGATTACTATGGTATATGGTATACAAGCTGTTGCTCGCAGCTTCGCTTGCGCGGCCCTGATAATTTTTAATGGTATATACTTTCATCATCGTTAAAATCAAGTAGTTTGGGCTGCGCGTTGATACATCACTATGTCAGGCAGCCAGTCAGTCAGCTTTGGTATATACATTTTTTATTAATATTTAAGTCCAGTGTTGCGTAGGTACGAGTACATATTTTATTGAAATGTTTATTTAGTTTGCTTTTACAGTTCAGCAAATCAAATTTTAGATTAATAAATTAATTATTAATCATTATGTGAGGACTTTGCAGAGATCAGTTGACCCTTAATTTGCAATTGAGAGGAAAGTTAATCAGTACATAAATCCGATTTAAGATTGAAGGGTCGAGCATCCTATGTAAATGAAGGCTTAGGTGCTTGAAATTGACAATTTAAAATAAACTTAGGGTGAATTAAGATTTTTCGTTAACTTAAAATATTAAAAATATTTATATTATCACACTAAAAATATCTTGGTTTAAGAAGAAATATAGCTTATAGGTAAAGGCTCAGTGACGAGGGCCTCGTTGAGGGTTGGAGACCAGGCGAGTACCAGTGTATTGATCTTTCAATTTATCTGCATATGTGGATAACGTATTAATTTAAATGGTTAAAAGGATTTATATTTAAATCAGTTACTTACAAGGTGCCAAAAACGTCATATTTGAGGTTGGGGCTCAAACTCAAAAGAGCCTTTAATATAGGACCGATACATTGATGTTTTCTGAAACAAAATAAAATGTCTTCTTAGTATGTTCTCTATTTATTACTGTGAAACAGGCACATGGTTTGAACCCCAGGGAACGTATAACATTATGTCCCGTATATATCCGTATGTCCATATGCGCCTTACGTTACAATTTCCTTTTTTAGTCTTATAGCAAGAAGGATATAATTATTTGCTAATGTTAAAACTCTTTTTCTCTTTGTCAACACATTATATGCTAATACATCTGCTAATTCTGCTTTGTTTATTTGTAACTGACAAACAAATGCGTTCATATTTATCATTTTATTCATAGCCTTTTATTTTCATAAACACATAACTATATTTGTTTTTTGTTCTCTCTTGAACTAGCGGTCCGGCTTCGCCCGTGGTATATAGCTTATAGCCTTCCTCAATAAATAGACTATCTATCACTGAGAGAATTTTTCAAATCGGACCAGTAGTTCCTGAGATTAGTGCATTCAAACAAACAAACAAACTCTTAAGTAACTCTTTATAATATTAGTATAGATTTTAGAGTAAAACCCTTATTAAACGATTATTATAAAAAAAAGTTTTCAAGTGGATGGTCCGATATTACACCCTTGCTTTCGTGGGTATAATTCAGATAACTAGGCGGATATAAAATTATTAGCAGACTTGAAATTTCGGTCGCGTACATGCCTATAAGAAAATTACAAGATTAGCCTTTTAAGTGGAGCCTCACTCTAAATATTAATTGTAAAAAATATTTTGAGAGTTTTAGATGCCATGATGATGAAACAACTTTTATACATGATCGAGAATAAAAAAACTTAAATAATCAATTCAGTACATACATAATATTTTCAGCATTCTTGTTTTTTGTGCTTGATATTCCTGTTTTTCCATTCCAGTAGCCTGATTTCAAAAGTACTGTAAAAAACATAAAAGTAATAATAGAAATCTTTATTAGCAAAAACAATTAAACATTACATTGTAAGTGCGATAACAGTTGAATTAGCTAACAATGTTCACTAAGTTCCAAACTAAGCTGTTGCCTGTTTATATTTTTTATGGCGACCAAAATTTGTTCCCATATTTTAAAACGTTGTAAATATGAGACAAAAAAAATACATGCATACTCCCTATTCACACTTCACCCTCCAACATTGCGAATTGAAGTATAGATCTAAGCTATAGGAAATATTATAATATTACATTACTACGTTACAAAAACCTTCTATGCGTTGTAAAGTAGTGCAATTTTTCTCTGTCTTTTCGATACCCTTGCGTAAAATAAATAAATAAACATCCATACTCAAAACAAACAACGAAGCGATATTTTTATAAAAGCCTTTTAACATCTATTTCTTCCAACTCTGTGAACATTTAAATAAAATAATATATGTTATATAATTAAATAATACTGGCAACATTATTTTAGGCGCCGCCAGTGCCGCGACTTCTAACGTGGCGTCCTCTGATAGGGAATATGCTTATAATTCGAATAACGGCCAAATATAAATATTTTTTTATATACTTTATCAATACTTAATCAAGCCCCTATAAATAATTTTCTATTAGTTTTTATTTCGAAAAGAAATACATTTTTAAAAAAGAACAAGAAGCTCTGGGTAATTCAAATGTATGAAAACGCCACATAAGTGAACATGAACTATGAGATCATAGCCGATCATAGCCAAGCACTAACCATAGAGTATGAGATTATGACGGCGTCAGTTTTTACCGACTCTTATATATTAAAGTAAGAGGAAATAATGTATACATAGAAAATTAAGTGGCAAGAAGTAATTGACTTTATCCACCATGTAATTAACTTTATCCTTTTTTAAAAAAAATGTAGAAAATAGATATGTCCTCTTAAAGTAAAAATTTAACAATGTGATTTTGCAATAAAGCATAAAGCAAAATACAATACTTATGTCTCGGCTTTTTGCAGTGTAGTGTGGGGAAAATAAGTTGAAGATTTATTACGTAAAATTGTGAAAATTCAGTGTAGTGTAATAAGCGCTTATTTCCTAACACCTTCCGTTAATAGGCAAAGCTTTAATTTTTAAATTTTCCTTAAATAACCAAATATTTCATACGGAATTTTTATTTTTTTCTTATGGCAAGAAAATTTAACTGTTTGTTAGTGTCAAAGACTATCGGACGGATTCACAAGTCACAAGTGACAACTGACAACTGACAAGTGTCGTTTCTAAACTAAAGCTTAAAGCATTGTTTCGTATTGAGGTTAATACAATATTTTTGAAGATTTAACTAATTTTATTATATTGATAGTCATCCGTATATAAATGCAATAAAGTTTTCTCTTTAATATTTCAACATTTAATGTGATTATCCTATTAATATGGCGGTAGCTTACGGTATACATTTGGGAAATAGTTCCGGTTGTCTAGCAGCCTTCAACAATGGCACCTCTTCCGTTCTCGCAAATGATGCTGGAGATAGAGTTACACCAGCAATTGTAGCTCTCAATGGTTCAGAGTGGGAGGTAGGATTACCAGCAATATCTGGACAAGCATCTTCAAAAGCAATTATCAAACATAACAAAAGGCTTATGAACTGTGATTGGGTTGAAGAAGATTTAGCTTTCGTTGAGTCTTCATCTTCGTGTCGTATACAAAATGAAGACAAGTTAGTTTATGAATTTGAGACAAGTGAAACTAAGTTATTTTCTAACCCAGATAATATAGCTACAAAGATATATGCAAAGCTTTTTACAATTGCTAGTCATTCCGTAAAAGATGAAGGAGATTTAAAATTAGTGCTAGCTGCCCCATTACATTGGTCTCACGCCAGCCGAGAAATATTGACGAAATGTGCAGAATTAGCTGGTTTTGATGTTTTACAAGTAATTAGTGAACCTGCTGCTGCTCTCTTAGCTTACAATATTGAAGAGAGTCCTGAAGATGTGAATGTGCTAGTTTATAGACTTGGTGGTTCCACTTGCGCTGCATCAATCATCAAAGTATCAGGCGGATTCATTAGTATAGAGAAAAATATATTTAGATCAGATCTTGGTGGACAAAGTTTGACAAAAGAGTTGGCAGTCTATATAGCTCAAGAATTTAGACAAAAATGGAAATTAGACCCACAGGAAAGTCGTAGAGCCATGGCAAAACTATTAACGCATGCTGACAATTGTAAGCATGTGCTATCTACATTAAATTCAGCACATGTATTCATAGAATCGTTAGTAGAAGGTGTCGATTGCAGCCAGAATGTTACAAGGGCTAGATTTGAGAATATATTATCATCAAAAATATCTGCATACCTCGAGCCAGTACAAAAAGTAATAGAGAGTTTTGATGGAACAATCAACAAAATTGTGTTATGTGGTGGAAGTATGAAGATTCCCAAGCTTCAGACGGCAATTGCAAATTTGTTGCCAAATGCTGAGGTTTTATCTGGTATCAAACCTGATGAAGTGATAGCCGTGGGTTGTGCCAAGCATGCTGGCATTATATTAGACTTTCCCAATTCTTCTTTAACAGATGTCAATACTGAGGTAGAATTTTTGGGAAAGGACATATATCTTAAATATTTAAATCAAACTGTTAAATTATTCAAAGAAGGTACAGCACCATATACCCAGTATTCTTGTGATATAGATTCAAGTAATGATGTTAAAAATATGAGTTTTACGCTACATGCTGATCCAAATGGTGAGGAATTTGCAAGGGAAGAATTTAATATAGAAAATTTAAATAAGCCTTTTAAACTAAAGGCTACATTACAAGAATCGAAACTTATGTTACAAGTGGAATAATGTTTATTATTTAAATATCATACATATTATATAATAAACTGTATAAAAAATTTATTTTGTCTTATTCTTATTTTACTACAATTTAATGGTCCCTAAATGTTTTGCAAGTCATACCATGTGTTAATAAGTGCTCACATAAGTTGATTTCTAGTGGTATGTTCTTCTTTTCTAATTTATATACAACTTGGAGTTTGAAAATAAAACATAAAACAATAAAAACAAATGTTAAATATGCTTAGTTGTATAAAAGTGCTATGTATTGATTTTATTAAAAGTGAATTTCCCATGTGGGGTATGGGGCAAAAGTACTTACAACTATTTTGCTGACTACCAGACTAGCCAGGATCAAGGAGGTAAAAAAATGTCACCAAATTTTTTTCAAACCCAGGGCTACGCTCAATAGGCAATATTCAAAATAAAATATAAATAGCCAAAGAAAAAGGGTAGAAATATAATGTTTACTACTACACTATGTTTAGTATTATTTTATCTGTACTTAACACTACATGCTACCCAAAATAATTTTAATTTGCTTTTAATTATTTTATAATTTTGAATATTAACTTATTAAATAGTGTAGCTACAATTAACAAAAATACATTGACCGTCAGTTACTAAGGTATGTACCTACTTTGTCAAAACTACACTATTTACATTACCTACTTACCTATCCAATTTTTTATCTGTATTCTATTTCCATTTTTGGCGGTAATTTAAAATCTAAAGTAGTTAGTTACTAGTGAAATATGATTTTGTTGTGTCAGCATGTAAGATAGATACAATAGACATATTAGTTGTTGTTGTTACTTTACATTACAAAAATTTCCATTGGTTTGAGTTACATATTGTTTTAAACTTAGTTTAATATAAGGTACAGTAGTATCAATTTTATAATAAAATGGATGAAAACCCAAAAGAAAATAGAGTTAGTTTTAATGAGAGACTACAAGATATGATAAGACATCTATCAAAAACTAAAATCGTAAGGCAAATTTCTTCAATAAAAGGTATTGTAGATATTTTAATTTCATTATAAGCTTAGTTATAATAAAAAAATCAATTTCAAATAGGATTTTTCAAATGAAAGGGATGAGTGTAGAAAACTACGTGAAATAAACATAAAATTAGAAAGCGATTTAAAAGAAACACGAGAATTAGAAAAATCGCACCGTTATCATTTAATTACATCGCGTGAAATGATAGCCAATTTGCAGGAGACCGTGTCACAGTTGGTTTATCTTAGACGCGATGTAAAAAAATTAAAAGAGGAAATAGTCTCAAAAGATTCTATTATTTCGTCTTTGGAAAAAGTAAGTACTTACCTATTCAACAATTACATAAAAAACTGTGCGTATTATCAACACTTCTACAACAATATTATAGGAAAAGAATAGTATTATAAGAAAGCATGACGATGTAATAATCGAATTACGAGATGCACACGAAAAGCGAATTAACGAAATAATCAATGAAAATGAACAAAAAGGTACCCACTATTCTTTGTATTATATTATTGGCTATGGTATTATGTTCAATTATGTACTTCAACTAAGTTTTATGGCCCATGGTTTATTTGATATTTTCACAATAGTTCAACAAATGCAATTGGATTCTGACACACAATTGGCTCAGATAACATGCGTGATTGAAGAGCTGCGGAGTAGAATCAGAGACATGGAAACCGAACAAAGAGATAAAGTGAGTTTTGTTTGCTTCTTAAAAATAACATTATTATCATGTACTTAAAGTGTTTTAAATACGGGGGTGTGGCGTACCTAATGCTATGCCTTACGATGATACGAGTTCTCCAGGCTGGTGGGTTACTTTCTTGAATCTATTATTTTAAAAACTCAGCTAAATTTAATTTTTAACTCAGCTAAAGCTACTTTTAAATTATATACACGTTAGGGTTAACGTCGCTTTAGCTGAGTTTTTCAAAATAATAGATTCAAGAAAGTAACAAAAAAGGAATACTTTCGGATACATCCCTTACAAGAGTAAGAACTTGAACCCCCTCTTTCCTTCACAAAAATTGATATAGGGTGAGAAATTCTAGAGCTTTACAATAAATAAATTACATATTGAACTACCTACCTAATGACTTATAGCTTTTAATTGTAGCACATAGCACATAAATTATTAATTGGTAGTAAATAATTTATTTAAAAGACACACAAATAAATAGGAATGTTATTCTAATGTTAATGATATCATAATTCAATATAAATAGATGAACGTAGTTGTATTAGAATATGAAGAAAAAATTCAACGCAGCGCCTCGCAGGTTGCTCAGTTGCAGGAACAATTGACACGGCAAGCCGCAAGAGCGGATGCCAATATCGATGCCTATCGCCGGGTAAGTTATATTTGCATAATATGATAAATAAATCCTGATTTAAATCCGTTGAAGTCTAAAACAATGAAAGGGAAATTCGAAGGGAGTTTAAAATAATGTTTACTATTTCGAAATTTATTTTCTTGCGTAATACTGGAGAATCTTTTGTGAAGTAGCATATATGATATAACAGATTAAAGCGGAGTGAGAACCCTAAATGGTAGATAAATCTTATTAATTTTCCTACATGCAAAGATACACACAGTACTGTTTGATTTACCTAGATATCTGTAATAGTTTTTTTTTGCCGATCCGGCCATTTTGCCTTGGCCATAACATGCGTCATATATGTATACAATATGCTCACAATATTAAAAATCTACAATTATCTCTAGGTTCCTTGCAAATAAAAAATTAAATACGTAAATTGTAACAAATTCAAAATATAATGCTTCGTTGCTAATGTTGTGTAATAATGTACGTACATGAAATAACAGGTGAAAATACGCTCTAATAACCATTAAGTTTTAGGTTGATGATGATGTAGAACAATTATTAAACTGGTTAAAACTGTTTACGTACTTATGTTTTATCATACATTCCATCTATTTACTTAATTACGACATGTCAAATACCTACTTAACAATTCCGATTCCGTAGGCGTTCCACTTTTGTCTATTATGCATTTATTCCGGAATATTTGTGATTATAATACTTACAGAAAAATAATAATTTTTACGTTTATTTTAGCTATTACCATGAACATTTTGCTACCCACAGACTTTAATATACTTTTTCGACTATCGGCTATTATGCTCATTTAATAAGAAATAAATAAATAAAATAAATATTATTTTAACTACTTCGTTATAATGAAGCGATAAGTTGACTTAGTACATTAGGAATATATTTAAATAATATGCAAATTAATTAAGTAAATATATTCAGTAGAGACGTAATATTACGTGTTGGTAATCATAATAATGAATAAATACATTTATGTGTTCGTGTCGGCGACCGAGGCACTAAATTATTTGTATACAAAATTAAAATTGCAAAACGAATTGCTTCACGAACTGTCTTATAAATTTAAAATGCACTGCTTGCACTCCCCCGTCGCCGGGGGGCTAAATTTCTCTTATATTTCTATTACCTTTTCTTACATTATAAAACTGAAATGTGATCCGAAAGTTATTGGCAAAATTACCAAACGTATTTGGGTGAAATAGTAGAATAATTAATAGTATACAGCTCGCCATACCCAATTTACTAATAGTAAGTATAGTAATATATTATACTAACTGTTGCCCGCATCTTCGCTTGCTTGGCCAAAGAAAGAAGAAATTAATGGTTGTAAGACATGACACATTTTAATAGAGCGCCATCTAGTGGAATTTACAGATTTCAGTTTATATTTTTATTTGATAGCGGGCATCTAATCGTGATCACATCACCGCTTGTGGCTGCGAATGCGTTGACTGCTTTTAAGGGGTAAAGGATAGCGAAAAAATTGACGACGTGAATGAAGTAGATAATGGATAAATGGGCAGTGTCGGATGTGGGCCTTCGGCTCCCCACTCACTGATCGAATCACAGTAGCATGTTACTGTTTCACGCTGATCTTCTGTGTGCATGTGGTACTTTCCCCGGGCGGGCTACCTCAATTCATAGTCAAGCATGCTCAGTTTCCATACTCAAAAGAGTGATTCAATTGCGCATCACGAAGCATCGTCCCATGGGAATGAGATGTTTCCCCGAGGTATAAAGCGTATGTATCTAGCCTCCTATCTGTCATAAAGCTGGTCCGTTGCGACGTGAAAGAAGGACAAACAAACACAATTTAGCATTCATTCAAAATAATAGTAAGGATTGAATTGTGTGGTTTAAGGTTTTAACAGTGAATTCTTAATTACAACCACATTACAAGTATCTTCTTCTATGTAATATAATAATGTCTAAAATTACAAAATTTTACGAATTATTACCGTGTTCGTAATAATAGAAATAAGTGCATTTAGTAAATACTTAATCTTTATCCTTCAGATAATAAAGGATGTTGCATAATGAAATTGCCTAGCGAGAAATCGCACGGATAATGTGTTTGGTAATGATAGCATAATTTATCCCAATATTAAATGTAGATCTCACTTACAACTCCGTGTTACTACGTTAACCTACAAAAATATCTCCTTATTATTAGTTTTCCATCAATTACGTTAACAAATATATTTTGATTCCAACCAACAGAAATTGGAAGAAGTCGAAGAGAAACTTAAACAGAGCCAATTCAAAAAATACTTGGCACAAAGTACATGTCCGTCTCAGTATGAAAGCATAGTTGAACGACCGTACTCAGTAGAACGGGATGTTTATCCTAATTCACCTTGCACCGCAGACTTTAACTCTGTAACTGACAGTCCAAAATCCTACATTCCTTCCCGTCAGAATAAAACTTTGAAACAAAGCACTCTCCAAGTAATGTATTGCGATGAAAAAGCATCAAAATCTAACGAAAAGAAAGGTCAATTTAACATCACGAAGAAGAGGAAACTATACAACGAAAAAGACTATTTGAATACTTAATGTATTCTGGATTAGTATTTATTGTAGTAGACATTTACTAGTTGTAGAATAATCTTATAATATTTAAGCTATTTGTTTTCAATGGATACTTGGTTCTTTAATAAATGGCACGTTCAGAGTAATATCTTTAGCGTTTGTTTCCTTTACTTTCACTTCCGTTGTGCATGTTTATTGCTGCATTTATTTGTCTTTGTTCGGTAATTGTTAGACATGACTGTCCTTACATAACAATGAGCGATCTTCTGTCCTCAAGCATCAACCGCACCCACTATGTAAGAGAAATGTTGCAAATAATTTATATTATAAGTAATTTGTAATGTATATTGACTCAATAGATTTTTTTTGCTATAGAGCCATCTTCTTTACTATCGCTATCGAAAAATGTGTTTTCATTTTTCCACTAAAAAGAATATGCCTCTAAACAGTCTACGTGAAAAACAATTATACACTTTACAAGCAAAACACTTTTTATCATTAACATCAAAAATATATTATTGTTAATGTTGTAAGCAATATAATTTACCTATCTGTGGTTTTATATCATATCATAATTGACTGTTTCTTAAATTAAAGACAATATCTTTAATTAGAACTATTATTACGAATTAACAAATTAGAACTCTTTCATCTAACAATAATTACCAATATTTATGATAATATCTTTATTTTTAGCTGTTCAAATTCATATATTACTGCACATTTAGTTATTTTGTAATCTTTATACATAGCATTTTAAAAAAATGTTCAATCATTAATCATTAGGGAAGTAAGTGAGCTAGCCAGTTAGCCGTTGAATAAATAATTTACGAATTATTACGATATTGCAGTGAAGAGAGAGTTTGATTGAGACTATAAAATTATAATGCAACAACCGTACGATCTGCAAAAACATTTCATAGTGCTAGTCAAATATCTTACACTCATTAATTTTACCAAGAACAACACGTTATTTTCTATAAATAAATGGACATAATATACCAAAATTATAGAATGCGATATCTGTATTATCTGCATTTAATAATTACGATGTTACTGATATAGGTAATAGAAGTAGATTTATTTTTCAAAAGAATTTAATGAAACACAGGCGCTTATTAAAATATCAATTTAATTATATTTTGGTAATATCATTCTTAATGATATCAAATTTCTTAAACATTAGAATACAAATTATTATTATAATAGATAGCATCTAAGAAAATGTAAATAGAAAAAAAAACAAGTTATATTTATAAGTAGATTTTACAGCGGGTACATCTTTGGCAGTTGCCTTAATTTATTTAAAACAATTTGTATGTGAATGCAATATTTATGTTAATATGTTTTATTATAACACAATATTACATACACATAGTATTGTGTAGGTAATATACTAGATTATAATATACTTACACGTTAACTTATAATAAGTGGTAAAAAGATTTAACAAATCATAATAAGCTAATAAAAATATATACATGCACGTATTACCATGTAGTACGTTCATGTTTAAAATTTACAGTTTAGGAATAGAAAACAAGACCAGTGACAGTAATAATTAATATCGATCATGATTGTTAATATATCAACTATTACATCAATTAGTCTTGATAACATAGTAGACAAATATGTCAAGTACTTTTTACTCGTTTGGTACCAGATATGAACTTCCTTAATGATTTCGTATGAGTCTATCGAGAGAATTCCAGCTGCATGAATAGTCGATTTGTAAATGTCCATACCTCGATAGGTGGAAATTGGTTGGTGCTGCTTTAGGCATTGGATGCGCCCAATCTTCATAATCTTGTGGAAGGCTCTCGTACATATAGTGTTCATAAGCTTCTGCCATTCTGTTTAAAACGCAAATAAAATCATATATTTAAACATTATCTATTTATATAATAATAACCATAGCAAAATCAAATGGTTTGGTACCACAAAAATATAAAAAAACTACATAACGGAATAAATAGATCATCCAATTGTGTAATGTAGGTGAGATATCGCTCGCAAGTTTCAAGCTTAAGTTCTTGTTTCACCTACATACCTCAATTTAATTATAGCAGATACTTGCAATTGTTATGATCTCTCGACCATGTCAATGCATGATAGTACGAATTAGATAACCATCGAGCAACTTCCTTGCGACTTTGCAGTAAATCGCGAGCATTATGATCGTGTTATGAATGTAAGTACATGGCCAATGTGACTTTCTAAACCTCCTCGAAAATTCTTACGTATTCAACAGCTATGTGTAAATAGGTTTAGAGACAGGCATAGGAGACAGTTAGGTACCTAAAATATTAATTTATAAAATTGATATTTTCCTTCATAAACGCAACAGTTAAGTAAAATTACAGGGTTTAGGATTTTAATGGCATTAACGGACATTTGTTTATATATTTAGACTGAAAAATAGTTCCATAACATGCCACAGCGTATTCTGTGATATTTGCAAAGACAAATAGAAGTAAAGTACAATTCGTTAAATCAGAATAGTCTGATTATAATTAAAATGATGTCTGCATAGTTCACTTTTTTATTTGCAGCATAGTTCACTTTTTTGATATTACTGATACCGTACCATCTGTACCATCATTCATATCACGAATCATGTTTACCCAAGTAAACAAACTCACGACCTTAAAGTGAACCTTTATTACAAGAACTGATGCAATAGCCATTGCCTAGGTCAATGCTAGGAACAAGTTTCTCTGCATTAACAAGAAACTAGCTGAATTCTCACAGATGCAACTTTCATTTGTAGTAAACAAAAACTCACGTACGTTCACACGATGGATACAAGGCGTCATTATATCGCAAATTCAACAGCATGTATATAAGACCTATAACACCGCACGTTTTTGCTTTTATAAAGTTTTCCGCGGAACTTGTACAGTTTTGTTGTGGGAATGTATGCCCAGTAGTAGTAATGCCTAACAATTTTGTAGAAGTAAATTTGTATCATCTTTGTATTAGAGTTTTTAGGGTCTAACGTCTAACTGTTTTCTATAGATCTTTACGTCTTCGTTGTGGACTGTATGAGTTATTCCTCCGTGGTACTAGGTGCATGCCTACGTTCGTAAACAATTTTAAAATGCGTGCGTGATTTGTTGCAACTGCATTATCTTTGCGAGCATTTTGTGACGCGTATCCAATTATGACTCATTTCAGTAACAATAGATCTGTTAAGAAAATTCGCTTTCTGTTTGTAAAGTAGACACCAATTACTTAGTCGTTTATATATTTACTTATAAGTACGTCCGACTTTAACGTATGTTATATCTGTCTATTTAGCCCTAGTCGCACATGGTCATCATGGTATTTCAATGCACGTATCGCATTGAAACAAGATTCGAAAAAATATGTGCATCATATTACGGTCACAACAAAAATGATGGAAGGGATAAAGGAGAATCCATTCGGTATTCATTATAGTAATATAATATACATTTTCTTATAGCAACAAAGTGCCTGCTGTGCAATAAGTCTGATAACTGCTTATATTTTAAATTCACGGTCCCCAAGTGAATTAACACAACTCAGATTTTTTTTATAACATAGCGGACAAGCGAGCTGTGCATGAGAAAAGCAATCACCTCTGCTCGTGAACATTTCCAGAGATAATGTCTTTACAAATGTATTAGCAACTTATAGCACAAAGGGGTTTAAGAAACGACGGGAATTTAGGAAATGACTGGAAAGAATTTGGGCCTCTTTAAACACAATTCAAATAATTTCTATGACATTATTGAGTCTTTTTTATTACTGAATCAGTCGGGTTTGTTGATTGTTCAGGTAACTGCCATGTTAAAAAGTGGTCCTTTATTAAATTAATTGTTCTCAAAACGACGTAGAGATCTCAATTCGTAGAAATGTTAGTTCGATGCAGAAAATATAAAATCTTTTATATGAAGCACCGACCGCGACGCCAGATTGACATAAAAATCTAAAATCAGTTTTATGTGCATATTACGTTTTACTTTTAGATAATAGGAGCCAGGATCGCCAATTCGACAGTGGTATATTTTGTAAAAGTTTCATGGTCCGTAAATAGTTTAATATATAGATGTAACTAATATTGAATAGTAATAAACGATGAAGTTTTCTTTGATGAGGTAGAAGATAAAAAAGTTGTACACTAATGTTACCTTTTGAATTTTCGTTGATATGGAGCTATGTATGGGTTTTCATAAGGCTTTCGAATGATATGGACGTATAATTAACTGCACTATTTAGTTTCATAATGGCATAATAATAATATGTAGGACAGCTTTCTAATGCCTTAAGATGACGAAATCTATCGATTTCATTTTTAGCGTGAACAATTACAGTACACATTATTTAAATATAATAATAACATGCAACCATGTGTCCAGTAGTTTCTAAAAGAGCTTATGCATATATCACCGTAAATTGTAATTAGCAATAGAATTTACCAGCCTGTGAGATTATAATCTATCGAAGAATCTGAGGGTGTTTACAATTTTACAGGGACACAAATAGCTAGTAACGCGCAACACGCTTACCTGGAATGTCTTCTATTCTTGTTATAGCTGTTTACTGACACGTAATCTGGATGATGCGTAATAGAAACTCGTGGTCTCTGGAGAGGCACGTATCCAGGCGGAGGTATTGGCATAGGGCCATAAATACTCTCGTATATCATGGGATGAGGGGCGTACATAGGTTCTCCTATATACGTAGATCGCCTTCTCTCACCTGCAATGTTATTTATTTTTACTGTTTTAATCTATATACACCTATTAAAACATGTTTATATATAAACAATCCGCCCAATCAGGCTCCGCCCGGATAAATCTGCTGCCAGGGACAAAAGTTACCTACTTATATGATATGTGTGATGATCTATGATCTGTATTATGATAGTTGTGGTGATATACTGGTACATAATCTAAAACACTGGCAAGTTTTGTAAAATCCGTTCAGTAGTATTGATATTATTTACTTATTATTACAACGTAAATGCAACTCATTTACGTTGTTATAATAAATTTTTTTGCGTTTGATTTTACGCATTCTTAGTATAATACATTAGGAAATTATGGATTTTAAAGGCGATTTATTCATTATATTATTTAACGTGACGATTCGATCATTTTTCAGCGAGCGTGGTCACGGGACGAATGATATAATAAAATCTATGTTATATATATACATAATACAGCAACGAAAATTCAATATAGATTTTATATCTAACCAAAATATTTTTTTAATACAGCTATTCAAACATTTTAATATTTTACAAACATTACGAAACGAACATGTTATATAGAAAAAAGACGATATTTATACTTTCCTATAAAAACATGTTTTTTTTCTGTTCTGGAACACAGTTATTATTCATTAATTAAATTTCATTTAGGCCTACTCTTAAATATATATTATGCATAATGTATAAGAAATGTGATATAACTAAGGATAAGTAAGTATATATAATATTTATATATACTTACCGACAGGTCTATGAGCATAAATCGGTATGTCATATCGGTCGGGAATCATGGATCTCGACATCTTTCGATTATAGATTGAATGATCAGGTGTTATAATTTCTTCTGGGATAATTCTTTTGGTCGGTGGTAGCTTTTCCTCTGACGAATCATAATTTTTTGTTGGTACATAGTAGAAACTAGCACTGACTGGCTCCCCAGCAATGGAATTGAAATGATCCTGACTAGAATCTATCGATTCTTCTTTCATTCTTGAGAAAGCATCGTTATCCCAAGGATCAAGATACATTCTGTTATTGGGCGCGGAACGCTCGTCTTCTTCACTGTCGAAATCCACTGCGGTCCAATACGGACTACTGGCGTGTCCAGGCATATTAATTAATCACTTACACAATTAATACTAGCTAAATTACCCTTGAGAACACAACTTGAATGTTCTATCACCATTCACGACCTAACCACACATGGTCTTGAGAGTTTATTTGTCTTCGCTCTTTATTATTCTGAACACGATGCGCACGGACCTCGACAGCTATGCGATTCAATTTGCCTCGGATTTGTTATGTTACAATCGCGTGCACACACTACGGCACTTACTTTTAAAATAAGCAAGCAACGTGTGCTTGGTTCTCACTCCTCAAGTGCATGCTCATTGCACACTAATGCTATACAATCGTTTGAATTTGTAATAGTATAACTACTTATTATGTTGCATTACAATTTTCATTTTCACTTTAGGTGGTGGGTGGAAATTCATTTAATTCAAGTGCTTGGATCACATATTTTTGTATTCATTAATGGTATGGATTATAAATTTGTTTGGATTTAAAAATTTCAATGAATGAAATAGTTAATGCTCTTTGAAAAATTTCGATTGCTGAGCTATCATGGGTGGCCTAGCCGTAGACATAGCTTCGGTAAGGCGAAAAACGCGGCTTGAAATACAGCGAAGTGAGCGGTTTATTTATATTTATTTATCTTAACATATTTGAAAAAAATTTAAATTACATTGAATGCTACAAAATAAAAATTAAAACAATACTCACAATACTTGTAACTGTGACGAGATGGTGTGAGTGTATTATGTGTGAAATTCTTTATTGTATTAGACATAAATTATTGGATAGGCAGTATGTGGTGGCAGTTAACGATGAACTGAAATCTGTCCTTCAAAAAAATATAAGTTACTTTCTCAATACAGGAATTGAGCATGCTTCAGCACAAGTTGGACCAGATCCGAGCAGATCCAGAGGAAGATAACACACCCGTGTTACCTTCCTCGACGGAACTCAGAAGAACTGCGTGAAATATTAGCATGTGAATGCTACTGTGTTAGTATGTAGTGTGGACGGTACCTCCTGGATCCGCCCGTGTGGATCATTAATATATACCTAATTTTTTTTGTATATACCTATGTATATGAGCGTATTTATATGGAAATTATATATTTACACAAATAAGAAAAATTCATTAATTAATCTGATAGTTAACAATGCTTGTAGCTTTTGGGTGCCGAAAACTTAATAGAAATAATAAAGAAAATTATTTCTAAAAAATCCCACTCCTCACCTCACACAAACAGATACTTAAAACACTTGTCATTTTGGCGCGCTTCATTTGACGTCACAATTTATGACAACAAAAGGAAACAAGGTAAGAGGATATTTGGAAAATTTGAAAACTTCATTTTAAATCATAGTACCTGGATGACCGAGCTTTGCTCGGTTTAACTTCGTGAAGTTAGATTGTTTATAAGCGTTTTTTCCAAGATCGTTTAGACATTTTTAAGTGAACACGTGCATTAAGAAGACACAAAACAATATAAACAATAATTATATAATTAGTCTAACCTCAAAGCAAACACTATTTGACTTCGTTACTTAACAACGCCATCTGCTGGAACTTTAATTATTCGCCAAAAAATAATATTAGTATTATTATTTACCAATAGATGTCAGGAAGAAAAAATAGTATTAGTATTATTATCGTCAGGAAGAGTCGCTAAGTTTAAGTCGATAAAACACGAATATGACATTTTCTAAAAAAGATTCCTAGCTAGATCGATTTATCGCCCCCAAACCCCCTATATACTAAATTTCATGAAAATCGTTGGAGCAGATTCCGTGGATTCTATATATATATATAAAATTGCTCGTTTAAAGATATAAGATATCAGTAACCATTTTCGTAATAATTCCTCATGAACTATATTTCTCTACCTTATAGAGAACTATAAAAGAACCGCTATATAGATATTGTATGGTGAGGCTTTCAGACTAATTATAATATTACATTTCAAACGACTTGGCAGCTGCTGATATAAGTGAAAAACATGGGATTATTTTTTTTTTCTTGTATTCAATTTTACGCGGATGTTCTACATTTATAAAGTAAAGACTTTTTAGCGGATTTTAACATAATATGTAATTTTGCTAATTATTATTGTACTGTTACGTCATTACGTAATAAATTCTTTAGAGAGAACTCTTCTCCGAAATTTGTCCATTTACATGCCAACACTGATTTCAGTACGTGCTTAGCTATGACCGGTTATGACATTATATTATTTTGATCGGTTATAATAAATATTTATGTTTGTTTATGTCGCGTTTTCGTTCATTTAAATTCAGCGGACTTTTTTTAAAATGTTAAATAAATATCTTCTTAAAACAGAATTAAATCGAAAATTAACGGGAGGTTGCTAATGATGATTATAAAAAATGTAATGTAATTAAAAAAAAAACCTTAAAATATGTGACCCTTATTCGAATTACAAGCATATTCCCTATTACTGTGATTTTATGTATGTATATATGTAATATTAACTCCAACTGCAAACATATACATAATTTTTTTTTTCAGGCATAAATCTTTTCTTTTTTTACACGCTTTTTATTAGCTTCACCTGTATGTTTGTATGTTTGTTTGTTTGTTTGTTTGTTTGTAACCGACTTCTTTGGGCGCGATTTTGACCCACTTTAAACGGCCAGATTTCGTTCAAACTTTGTAGATTTATTGAGGACCGATGACAATACACTAATTTGATAAAATAATTTCATTTTTCAATTTGCAAAATATGATAAAAGCGTGTTTTTTAGTTTTTTTAAACTATTATAATTATTAGCCAATCAATTTATGATATCATATAAAATCATTCTTACGATATTTTAATGATTATTGTATGTATTGCGTATCACCACAGAAAACATATATAAATACTATATTAGTAGTATTAGCTACGCATTTAACGGCGAAGGGCCCAGTGAGGCTAACTTACATTGGTTATTTTTTTTTTTTACTTTTTTATTGTTAAAAGCTGTATTAAAACTGCCTTTTCAAAGTGAAGCTAATATATGCGCCCATTAAAAGACAAAAATTCTTATAATAAGTAATTAGGGACACATTATGAAAGGTTTCAAAAATATTTTGTTCTTAGTGTATGGTTCTTATACAATGTTTAGAATATCTATGTTCCACCTACCTATATCCAATAACCTGCAAACAATATTATAAGGTTACATACATATATGTGTTCGTTTTTTAGTTTATTATTAAATTAGACTTTTTTATGATTTTAAACACAGTCTATTAACATGCCTCTCCACTTGTAATAATATTATGTAGATAATATAAAATAATGATGACATATGTCATAATAACTAGATATGACAATTGACATTAATTGAGCCGCATAATTCGCGCCAGAAAAATGTACCAAATGTCACTTTTTGTTATTCTCAAGTCTTGATGTTACACGCTACTATAAAACATTTAATATAATTTATAGTCTTGTAAAGACAACAATAGTTTTAAATGTTCTTTCAGATATTAACCGAATACATATTATAGTGTTTGTGTTACATTTAAACTGGTAAAGCTTTCATATGGTATAAATTTTATATTAAAGACGCCAATGTCGTGGCCGTTTCTATAGACTGCTCATTTGTACATTCATAATATTCCAGCTCTAAGTTATATTCCAATCATAATTATAGAATTTATAAATTTAAACGATTTTTTGTACATTTTCTTATTTTTAAACACTAATGTGGTAACCGATGTTTTTAGCCATGCCAGAAGAACAGTGCGCAGTCGATCTTGGGAGTATATTGGATAATTTAGATGATTTCACCTTAAGTACTACAAATTACAATGAAATTCAAAGAGTTTTACAAACGGAAAAGCCAATAAAATGTTCTGACGCCGAAAAATTGGTATCAATATGTCTTCAAGATATAAATGAAGAAAATGAAAAATATAGTATTAATAGTTTGAATATCTTATCATTTCTTTTGAATAAAATAAAGGTACTACATGTTGTACGATATAGTTTATTTACATTATGTTCAGCATCATAATTAATTTACAACATTACAATGTTTTTCTCATTACAGAAAGAACAATGTTCGCCTACTACAAATTTAGTTTCATCAGCACAAGGAATACTAAGCACTCTCAAAACAGTATCCTTCCTTCAAAACATAGAGTCATTGAGATTACTATGCTTTGAAATTTTATTGACATATCCAAATGAAACATTGATTTCTTTAGCTGTGGAACATTCAAGTGAAATTTATGAAATAGTTGAATTATATTGTAATAGTCAAGCACCAACTGAAGTTATTTTACAGGTATGTTTTTATCGTATGTACAAAGTATTATGAATATTTAATATTTATGACAAAAAGTGGTCTGAGATAAATCTATTTTATTAAAATTACCTTATGTTATATGTTGATAAAAATAAGCATTTCAATATTTCTTACTAGGCATGTTTTAAGATTTTTAGTTTAATCTTTTACAGCCAACATTTTTAATTTTACGATTACTGAAAATTATGACACACAATGATAAAGTGAATTTTGTTAAAAATGGACTTGACACTTGGTTTTCAAGTCTTATTCCAACCATTTTCAATTCATCCATGATATATGTTCATATTGTGGAAAATGCATTGCTATGTTTGGAGCTGTTGACGGAAGATCTTGTACATTTTGATTATGCTGATAATTCGAAATGGCTTATCATACTGGAATGTATATATATGCCACATAAGTAAGTTATGATTTTGTAGAGTTCTACTAAAAAACCAAAAAATAGTTTAATAATGATTATTAATTATTATATATTATGCATGATAAAAAAAACTCTTTTATCATAAATTTATAGACTGAAATTTAAATCATAATTGAATAAATTCTGCATGCTTAGATTGATATAAAGTTACTAATTCATTTATTAGCTGTAATTTGATGTGAATATATTGATTACTAGGAAGCTTCTAGTCACTTAGTTGTACACATAAAACACTAGTTTAAGCTTGGAGATAAACTAATGCATCATATATGCTAATTGTTACTATAATATATTTATTTTCAACTGTTTTTGGGAATGGTAATTGACAGTCTTTGTTTGCAATTTGCTAATTGTATTTTGAACTCCTACAAAATGCTAAATTAAGCATTAGTAAAGCTAAAACATATTTGAATTTCAGATATCCATTGGTTATGAAACGCCTTCTAGAAGATGGATCTGATCACTGGCATAGACTTTGGATGGTATGTGTAAAGCTGTTGAAAAATCAAATAACAAAAAACATAAATTCAGCGGTGGCTTGTCCTATTAACTCCATGTTGCCAGTGGTAGAGGCTGCATTTAAAATGGATGTAAAAAACAGATGTCAAGCTTTTCAGTGCTGGAATGTCTTGATTGACAACTTTTCCTCAGAGGCAAACGAAGTGTACATGAATAAAAGGATAAAATTGCTTTTAATACCACTTGTATCTAATAATGCTAAAGTGGAAGAAACTGCTCTTGCAAAGTTTGATACTTGGTGGCATTTCATAGTCAAGTTTCACACTATAATGCCACAGTTTTCTGATACAGTTTTACTGCCATTTTTACAATTTTGTTTTGGAAAACCAGTTGTATCTAATAAACCAACAATCATTCCTGGATTACTCTCTGAAGAAACAAAGAAGTTAACGCTTCAATGTTTTGCAAACATATTTGCACATTATAATTGCACAGGTTGTGTAGACATGCCAAAATTGGAAAACAAATTAATAACAACCACACACCTGGTAACAAATTGGAAGCATTGGTTAAATGCTCTCAGTGTGGTGATAAAAATTGGATCTGATAGTGGTGATAAAATTTTAATAAAGCAAACAAAGTGTGCTTGGAAGTCATTTGTTGCTATAGTTGGTGAATTGCCTGAGAATAATGTAAGAAAAGATTTTTTCATTGAGCTTCTAGCAATGTTACAGAAATCATTACAGGTATGAAAGTTAAGTTTACGTATTTGTATTTAATCACATTATTGAGTGCATCATAATGCAGTTTGAATTTGAGTTTAAATTTGTTATCTTTCAGGATTGCCAAGCACAAACTTCTGAAATTGTTATAAATGTTTTATTACCAGCATTGTTTGAGGAAGATGAACATATCAAACCATTACTAAAAATGAACTCTGAGCAAGGAGCCACAATATTAAAAATCTTTTCAATATTAAGTGATCAATCAAATAACAATTTTTATTCCAGGTATGAATTATTTGTACTAGACCATGACTATAAAATATAGATATATTTTACATAATGATGGATATATAATATTAGTTGTACAATGATCATACCTGTCATATATACCTTTAAGAAATATATAACTTTTTGTGATTTGAACAAAATAAAATTTTCAATGCTTATTTTTCTAGCATGTATATTATGTATATAATAAATTGGCAGTGGCAGGCAGTGATAAGAAATTAGAAATTAAAACTGGTAAACATGAAAGTAAACTAGATATTAGAGTTAACTATAGCAAACAACATTCAAAATTATTATAAGTTTACTGTTACAAAATTATATAAATAATATTTACTTTTTTTTATTGCTTTCATTTTCAGGTGTGATGTTGATGAAACAATCACTTGTGTGAGGTCAAGTACAGATTATTTAATACAAGTGTCAATTAAGACATCTACATTCATAATGGAAAGCATTATCAAAGATTTGCCAACTACAGAAAGTAGTCTTATTTTGTGGACAGCTATTGTTGAGTCCATACTGAAGTTTGAATTCAATGTCTGTGTTAGAGTTTTATTTAACATGGTTTTGTGGCCTCTAAAGATGAATTTACAATCAAATGTAAGTTTCAGATTTTATTTTTTATACGGGGTATTGTCAGAATTTAGTTTTTGGGGTTGCATTAAAGTTTAATTATTAAATGTGTGAGGGTTGTTTTATCCTTAACAACCGAGAGAAAAGTTCCCACAGAGGATGATTATTAATCCTTTATCATTCATATATTAAGTAGTATGCACATGGTATTATCTAAAGGGGTAGGGCTGGAACTCTTAGAACTACCCCTCTTCACATAGGTGTATGTGTGTGTTTCGTATGTGTTTTTATTTGAACAAAATTATAATTAACTTAATTATTTTCTAGGTGAATAGATATATCTCAACATGGCAAACAATGTATGACTATGTTAGCACCAAAGTAACAACCACAAGTATAAATGATGAAATTTTACAATTTTTTGCTGCAAATAAAGGTACTAATACAATATTTAGCTTGATTGCTATTGTGGCCATGGTAGGACAAGTCTTAGTAAAAGATAAAGGTTTGTAATTACCATTTCCTTTGGTTAAGTATAACACAAATAAATGGGTTTTAACTTATACTTGCAATCTTTCAGATATGAAATTTGAGAAAAAGATTGAACTTATACTGAAGCATTTACAAAAACAAGTTGATAATCATAAACATATCCAGCCAGTGTATATGCAGTTGCTACAACATGTTGCTTTGATATTAAATAGATTAACAAACACTGCAAGTGTTGCTTGTGCTAAACATTTGTTTTTAATAATCAATAAAATTCTAAAATTCACACCAAACATAATAAATGAGGATATAAAAGAGGTAAATAACCATTTTGTAATAATTGAATTCATAAAGAAATCAGTTGACAATAAAAAGTAAGATAATAAATATCATTCCCTACTGGATTTTCGTAAAAAAGGCCTTGTCTCTTGTGCAGGTAAGACAGATGCACACATCTGTTTCACTGATTGAGTCTTTATTGTTGCGTAGATGGTAACATTTGTGTTTGCCATACATTCTTTGGCCCCACCTGTAGTTGAATTCAGTTTCTCTTGGTTCAACTCTTATTCTTTGTCAAGACATTTAGATCAAGTGATTAGATAGCAGATAAAATTAACTACTTATTAGTAATAGTGACCACTCAGCGTTTTATGGGTTTGGGGTTCTTTCTTTCTTGTGTTTCCATTTTTATTTAAAATTTTACAGATTTGATAATTGTAATAACAGCAATGAATTTTATTTTCAGAAAAAGCACATTTTTACCTGTTTAGAAAAAGTGATAACAAGTATTGATTTAATTTTTAAAATGGATGCCTATTCCAAACTTAATATGCTTATTTTTGAAGGAATAAAAGAAAGTGCTCCTGTTTTAATTAAAAATATGGAGAATAAAATAGATGTCATATCTATTTTAAATACATATGAAAATAAAGATTCTGATATTAAGCAACTTGTCGAAAATTTAACTGTTAAAGAAAAAAAATCAGAGGAAAATAAATTAGCCATTCATTCTTTTACAACTCCTAATAATAGGCAAACCACTAAGAAAACCACGAAAAAAGAACTTAGTATTGTAAATACAATTGTAGAAAATGGTGAAGAATTTGTTGTTGTCAAATCCAACTGGAAGTTCAATCCGAAAAAATTAACTGATAATCAAAAGGAAAAGCTTCAAAGAAAACGCGAAGACATTCCTGCATTATATCAAGATTTGTCACAGTCTCAAGATGAATTTAAGCTAAATGCTTGGAAGTCTGAATCAAATGATGCTAATTCATCCAGCAAGTCTACTAGTGTATCAACTTGTGAAGATGTACCTACAGTCCTTAGGAATATTCCCAACCAAGATATTACGCCTAAAATAATGGAAAATATTTCAAAATGTGATGGCAATAATCCTATTGCAGATGAAAAAAATAACCTTGAAAATATAATTACAATCCCTAAAGAATCCACTCCAAATACTTTACAACCTTCATTAACCAAAGATACAAAATCCCCTCGAATGGCTTTGAAAGATCGAGTATTTCGTAATGTTAGAAATTTAATAGAAAAGTCAAATTTAAATGAAGAAAATGGAGCTACGGCCAGCATAAGTGAAAATGGATCCAAGACGCCTTTGGGAGCAAAGATAACAGTGAAGGCCAATATTATTAATTCTGCACCTTCACAACTCAACTGTTCACGACCTTCACGTAATAAGAGACCACCTAAGAAGTTTGATGATTCTGAAATATTTTCCATAAAAAGAAGGCGTCCCTCTCTTGGTCAACAAGATGCTGAAGAATCAGATCAAATCATTTCTAGTGATGAAACAAATAAAGTCAATAATGATAAACCTAGTATTAACAGAATACTACCAGCCGATATTCAAATAGAAAAATCTGATATAACATTAAAATTGGATAGTAAAGACGCTGACAACGCAACGAAGACGCTACAAAAAATTGAGGAACAATCGGCAATTGAATCGACTATAGAAAAATCTCATATTGATGAGTCCAAAATGTTAATAAATAATAATTTATTAAATTCTAATGATCATAATGTTGAAGAGACAATAGACACAGATGCAAGCACGCCTAAAGTTGATATAAGTACACCTTCAGAAACAAAAGTTACTGACATGAAAAACGACATCAGTACACCAAAATCGTCAACTAGAAAACCTCTGTCGAAAAAATCTCGAATTGAAAAAGAGTTAGCTATAGATATGGTAGAGGGGCATCCGTTTTTAAATGCAAAGTCTGAGAAACGTTTAACCCGTAAAGCAATATCCAACTCTCCATCTACTAGAAAAAAAACTACTGCAAACAGTAACAGTAAAACAAAATCAGATGAGTTGAAGGTACAAAAAGAGGACAGTCAAAGTAAGAATGATAAAACAAATATTTCTCTCGATGAAACCCAATCTGAAAATATAGACATTACAGCATCTCAAGATATCATTGAAAGTTCTCAAGATTCTTCAGTCACAACTATTTCAGTTAGATCAACAAAAAATAGTTCTAAAAAAGGTCCTATTGTGATATTGGACCAAATTAATAATAGTGATAACACTGACGCAAAAAACCAAGACGATATGAATGTTTTTTTGCAATCTAAGAAACTGGGAAAATTAGAGAAGGGAAATGATTTGACAAATAGTAATGATAGAGATGACACTGTTCTTCCTCAAAATAAAACTGCTGAGGAACAAAGTACTATTATTGATTTAACGGAGAATATGGACACTGAACCCATGGAAATTAATGATGACGACATCTGTGGAATATCTGACAAGCAAATAGTTGAGATAAAAAATGATGAGTTATGTATGGATGTTGATTCACAAGGTGTAGCTAGTGCTGACACTCAACCACTCGACCCTAATTTTGTCTTGGATACTGATGAGACAGCAGTGAAAGGAACACCTGAAATATGTTTAAACAATAATGCCGATAACAGCAATATACTAGTACCAAATGGCATGATGAGTGATATTTCAATATATACGGTCACTGATAATGATGCTACAAATGCTTCAATAACTACTTCAAATGAGACTACTAAAACAATAACCGAATTAACAGTTTGTAAATCTAGCCAAGAGGAGGCAGCTTCTTCGCCACTTAAAGATGATGAGCAGAGAAAGAAAGATTTTCTCAATAATATTTTGGAAATATCTCCAATAAAAATATTGAGTCCTGTCAGAGACGAAAGAACGCCGTCACCAGAAACCAGCAATGACTATGTTGTTATAAAACTTTGTTCGCCGGTACATTGTAATGGGGAACCAATAGAGAAATGTAATTCACCAGAAATATTTACTGAAGATAAAGTGTCTCCCGACAAGAGAGACTTATCGCCTCCCAGAGAAGAAATAACAGCAACGAATACAAGTCCTAGTTCATTATCATTGAAGAAAAATAGACCCCAAGTACGTTCGGGAGGAAGGGGAGCACAAATGTTAGGGCTTTGTGTTCCAGATAGATTACAGAAAATTAATACTTCTGAGAAAATGGCAGATTGTGATGAAATAAAAAAAGCTACTCCTATTAATACTACAGCTAGGAGAAATTTAAGAATATTATACAATACAACTGAAAGTCTTGAAGCCACAGATGACAATGAAGATAGCGATAATTTTCTTAAATTTAAGCGAAATCTTCCCACTACTGACTGCAGCCCTTCTGGTCCTATATTAAAACGAAAATTAGCTGACATTGCTGATGAAGCAACTCCATCACCTGTTAGTAAGGTAATTAATATATTTATAAGTTATGATAGTAATAATCAACAGATATATAAATGTTCATTATTTGAAAATCTATAACTAGCTATTTTTTATTTATTTATTGTCACACCATTACATGGTTCGATATAACTTTATGTTCATAATTCTGAGTATCCTTTTTTATGCGAAATACATAAGTGATACACAGATTACATTGGATATTATTAAAGTAACAAAATAATTTCTCATACAAATGATTTACTTATACATTCCTTAACTAATTTCAGCGAAAACGCGTAAGCTTTCATGACCCACCCGTATCAACAACAGTTTGTGTAAAGAAATACATTGAACCTTGTGGGGTTAGGTCACCACAGAATTCAGCTAGCAAACGACAAGAAAGACAATTGCGAATCCAAAATCAAACTCCAAAGTCACAGAGGAGACTTGACAAAGCCTTAACTAAGACTATAGAAAGTTTCGTTACCGAAAATTCTAGTGAGGACACACAGATGAGTTCAATAGAACCAACACCTGTGATTGAAGTTGTTAAAACAAGTGATCTTAATGACACTGATCCAATATGCCCTGAATTAATAAACTGCAAAGACTCAATTGAAAATATTGCAACTGAATTGTCATCACCTGCAATGAAATCATTACTAGTTAAAGAATTTGAAGGTAAAATCGAAACTATCGGCGACCTTGCTAAGATGACGGAACTTGAGGTAAACAGGCTATGTATTAAGGCACCTAAAGTACAAACTGTAAAGAATGTACTATGTACATACATGCCAAAAAAAGATGCTAATATACCTGATTCTGTAATTATTGCGGATGAAGAAGCAATAGTTAATACTGAAGATGACTTAAAGACTCCTAATTCGGAAATTGTTGATGTGATGCCTGAAAAAAGGAGTATAGTTTCTGACAGTGTTGAAATACAAACAGACATGTTGGATGTCTCATCTAATAGTACACAAACAAATATTATGGAACAATTAGACAGTTGTATACAGACTGATATGGGAACCTTGATTTATGAAACTGACATCCCATCACACCTAAATGAAGTGAGTATTTAATTTCTAGACCTTGTATGCTGACTATTGATAATATTTGTTTTTTAATCTTTTCATAAACTATTTTGTTTCTCCTTTCAGAGACACGGTATTTTGGAAAAATTGGACGATAAAGTGTTTGAAACACTCACTGACACATTTGTAGAAAGATTACCGTTAGGTAAATCCTGCCATATAATCGATAAAATAGTTCAAAGACACTGTGAAAATGATACTGACTCATCTGAAGACAAAAGGTTCTCTTTTTTGCAACAATATTTATTCGATAAATTTGAAACAAGAGATTTGATGCTATTTTGTAGTGGGTTGTTAAAGAAAGTGTATGATAAGTGTTGATATGCATGATTTACAAAAAGGAAATGTATTTTATTAAGAAGGTAAATGTCAAGAAGGCCTAGGGAATCCACTTCTCTTTTTCATAAGGTGAACTTACAAAACAATGTGTTTTTTCTTATTATGAAATGGATTACATTATTCTTATAATCATTCTGAATCTAAATAATTGTCTTAATTGGCTCTAAATAAAACACATTTTAAAACTAAGATTATTTAATACAAAACAAATCAAATATTTACAGTATTCAGTCATGAGCTGTGGTAGTACCACTAAAAAATCATACATGCAAATGTATATTAAACAAAAATATTTTGCAACCAAACAAAATGCAAGGCAAAGTATTGCCAGTAAATAATTAAGCCCATTCATTATTTTATTTTGAATAAAAAGATACATATAAAAAAATTGGGTACCTTGAAAATTGAAATGTGGAGAAAGGTACATGGCATCCTAATGTATCACACTATTTACAGCAGTATAAGATACAGTTAAAGCTTTATAAAATATTAGACTTAATTATTTTAAATAACTCATATGTACACATTACTAGGTAACAACACACCCACCCAGTTTTAATTGTAAATATCACACACACTTCTTCATTAATTGCTTAGATTTAAACCATGTCAAAACTTTATGTATGTTCATAATTTTCTTTATATTATGTTCGACTGATTTATGTCTTGTATTCTTTTACGTTATGTAGATAAGATAGATTGTAGGAACTCATTAATTAAATAAATTTATACAGAAATTTTAAAGTGTTTCATTGAGAGCATTGCATCATTATATAAATAAAAAATTGAGCAATACAATACAAAATCAAAATTCATTTTTGATCGCATTCTACATAACATGTATTATATGAACGTATTCCATCACCTCACAAGTGAAATATTCGATAATATTTCCACACTAACTTATAAACTAAACTTCATCACTCTTATATAACTAGATTTAATATTTAATGACACCACTTCAAAGTCTTTCATATAGTTGAAAATTAACTAATTGTTTATGTTCTCATACAAAAATAATACTTTGGTCCACAAGTTGAGCACATGAAATAAACGTTCTTGAACTTTTATATTTCATGGGGAGGTCGAAGGGTTACTGTCAAGGAAAGCGCATTTCTGCGACGTAATCAATGTGTTCAAGGTTTTGGTGCGAGTTGGAACGTTTTGGTGCTCTCGGCCTATGCAAATTATGATGAGAATGAGTTCGAGTCACTCTGTATGGTTCTTCCCGCCTTGGACTCGTATCACTCGATTTACGCGGTTTTCCAAAATCATCCTCTTTATAAGCCGGGATTTTTCTGTGATTATCAAAGGCCCTGCGGTTGGCTTCATATCGTTGTCTCTGCCATGCTCGGTCATTATCGTGTCCATAGATGTCTAGTTCTCCAGATGGCTGAAATTGACTTGTACTTTGTCCATAATTGAATCTTTTCCAACCATCGTCGTATCTCTTCCTTTTGCTGTCCTCATCTCCAATTTGACGCCGTTGGGATTGATTAGAACTACTTTCGCTTGTGTCTTCACCCGATGTTCCAATGCCAAGGTCTTTATCTTCACCATAGATTTTGTAAATACCGTTAGGGCTTCCGTTTTTTCCATTATAGATTTGATCATTAAGCATCAGTTGTGGATGAGGTAAGCAATATGGATTTGGGTAACATTTTTCAATTTTAGTCAATTTTATATCGTCGTCGTGTTTGGAACATGATCCAGGCCCAAAAAGTGACAATAGAACTGGTAAAAGGAATAGACCATGCATTGCACCAAAAAATATTACCATGAATACCATTTTGAAGAACACAGAAAATATATAACTATCAGCCAATAATAGCGCCACCACTCCTAAGATCGTACTAAAGGAGCCTTGAACAATGGGCAATCCTAAAGAGTATAAACATTCACTGACTCTATCTTTAGGACATTTGGCTTTCGATGACATGTAAGCATAGCAAATATGAGCGGTAAAATCAACTGAAAATCCTATACACATAATAAGGTTGATCATCGATATCGAATCGAGATTGATATCCCAGAGTGCCATGTACCCGACTACTCCAACTTCAATGGATATTATACTGAAGGCAACCCATAAGGAGCATAATATATTAGGTATGAAAATAAAAGATGTTATCATCATCATGAGGGCACCATAGCAAAGATTTTGGATTGAGGTCGGTCGTACAAGTTCGAACTGAAATAAAAAAAATAATATTCATTAATACATACTGGCATTAAAATAAAAATTTGTATAATTATAAAAAATAATATACTATGTTACCTGATCAAAAAATACGAAGTAGGGATGGAATACAGAAACGTTAAGTGGTGATTGTGCAACAACTTCTCTGAGTGCTTTTACCATTTCTTTCTCGTGGTTGGTTCCACTTATATTAATGGCCTGCACTAAAAATCGTGAAGCAATTATAGTTTCTCCTGTTTCATCAAACTTAACATCCAACGAAAATGGATTTGCTGGGAAAAGCCAAAGCTGAAAATGGAAAAATATTGGTTAAGACAGCAAATTTTATCATCTTCACATTGTGTAATTAGTATGATTAATTATTTTCGTTATAAACAAAGTCGTACTATACCTCCTTCAGGTTCTTAATAAAATCTTTTTCTGTATCTATAGAAATATTTAAATAGTCATTATTTCTTTCCACGTAGTCGACGAAGGTTCGCAACCAGGATTCTGTGTATAGAGAATTTGATATGTACGACGTATTTTCTAGACTTTTAGTTAGATTTTCTACCTCGTCTTGAACTTTTGGATCCGAGTAATTGTATTTGCCGCTTATAATAACCTGGTGACAAAAATAAATATATATTAGGTCAAAATTATAAAAATTACAAAGTTGTCTTTGTTTAAGAGATTATTTTACCTGAATTCGGTAAGGAAATTCTCTATAGTAAAGGTCTTCGCGATCAAAGAATTCCACGGAGTATGAATCAATTTTCGACAGCTTTCTTCGTTCCAAGCCTTCCTTGAGATTTGTTACTCCATACCCAGCTCCAGCTAGATAAGCGAGGAATACTATAATAACTACTGCTTTTATAAAGTTATTATTTAGCAAATCAGCCATGGTAGTTTTGAAGAAAGACATAATGCAGTGTTCCTTGTTGTCAATAGGATTATCTGGATCTGCTTGATCGATACCACCACTGCAGAATATTCTGTAGAGCCAGGATCGTTCTTCTGAAAATACAGTAGATTTTTCTGATTATCTAGATTCTATCTATGTATGATAATTGAAAATATTATATAAATGTTCATTACCTTTTCGCGCTCTAGACTCTGGTAGCACTTTAAGCCAAGTGATTGTATGTCGGTTTTGTTTTTCTCTATATCCAGATACAGCGACGCAACCAGCAAAGAAAGTTAAATGCCATACAAATGTAAAGCATACCGCCAATCCTGTAAATAAAATGTTCTAATTTTGTTTTCAAGTATAAAATTTCGAAATTGGTTAAAAATATTCTAAATTGATTTCTATGTCTATATCCTCAAACTTACATACCTGAATACATGCAGAATATTTGTACAGACGGAAAGGGCGAGAATATACCAATAAAGAATGATAACATATCCGTCACTGAAGTAATAGTTATAGAGACAGCTGCTTCCGACAACATGATTGCCATCCGTTCCGGTACAGGGAGTCTTGGCGACGTCCTCCGCCACGCCGCTAACATTACGAAAGTGTCGTCAATGCCGATACCTACAATCAGAATTAAATTGCAATGGTACTTTGGGGGTATATTTCAGATATTTTTGTTGTTCACATACCATGAAATATCAGGTTAAAATAGCCATGCCATTATTTTACATTTGTCTCCTAAAGACTGATAAAAGCAATATCAAGGTTTTCTTAGTGCGAACCAAATATTACATTCTATTTAAACACCAAATCAATTGATATTATGTAGTTAAGTAAATATTTTCATTTCTATAAATTAATTAATTTATGTCATACTTAAATTACAAGTGAATAGAAAATGCTATATTATTAAATTGATTTGTTTTGACTAGCTCTCTTAACATAAAATTGTCAAAGCGTCGCTTTATTGAAAACATTTCAAGAAAAAATTGCATCAATTTACTTACCAATCATGAGAAAAGGTGCTGCTAAATTAATTCCTATAAACGATATTCCTAAATAAATAGCACAGCCGAACGCTGCTGCGGTTGCCATAACAGCGGAGATGTTACCCAATAAACCGAGCCAGGGCTTTGAGCGGACCCAATCACCCATCATGCAGGTAACTATGGAAAATATTCCCATAAGTATGAAGGTGGAGCTAAAAAACGGAATAACGGTCTTCGTATTCTTTTCGAGTTCGTGGTCGAGTGTTCGTGACGCGAATCTCGCGACAGAAATGTGTTTGAATCGCCCCGTGTCCTCTGCCACACCTACAGCATCTAAAAACGCGTCTTCCCAGGCTGCACCTCTGGAATTAATTAAAATAAATAAAATAAAGAAAAAAATAATTGTGAGTCATACGGTTTATAGTATTAATATACGTACACTTTACTTTTTTTTATTAATACTTAGTCTGGCCATAAATACTGTTACACTTAATTATAAAAAAATATTACATTTGAATTTCGAATCTGT
>NC_052121.1:4413608-4424835 GCF_012273895.1 Zerene cesonia | reverse complement strand
GTAATAAATGTTATTTGCAGTTAACAATTTTCTTTTTTCTTTATTACAATATTTATGGCAAGACTAGGTATACGTACTCTTTCTTTCTTTCTTTCTTTCACTTTAGGAAAACTATATTTCTTTTTTTTTATTGTAATCGATTAATAAATCTACGTACGTACTGTTTTTATTTTAGCCATACGAATATTATATATTTTTTAACCCCATAAACAAAAATCTTTTTATTATTATCAAAGTCCTTAGAAATAATGGAAGACCGTTTTGCATAAATACCTACCTATACAATTTTTACCTTAGAGCAAATAACATAAAGTATTGCAGGTCAGAAAATCTGGACCTTTCTATTCGTATTCTCGGAACATTACATAGTGTTTAGTATTCGAAACGACTTTTCAAACCGTGTCAAGATCAAAACTTATTATTTAACTTCAGTAGTTTCTTGTTTACTAAATCTAACTCTATTGAAATTGAAAACAAGCCATAAAAGTGAGTGTACGCTACACCGATCACAATACCTAACAAAGGACTTTAGCAATTCTGAAATATATTTCCTACAACTGTGCACATTATGATGACTTTCATACTTTACAAACTTTATAGTTTATTTTATTATTTTCCCTCGGTTCAAGCTTAATTTTGTGTCAAACATATGTATATTAACAAGAAAAATAATAGGAATTTATATTCGTTATAATTAGACAGCCTTGAAAGTTCATTTTTTAAACGCGTAGCTGTTAATTCGTAAATTGACATTGAAATATTATAATATCATTCTCTTAAAATTACAGGTGCGGCTAAGTGGTCTGTCATTCCTTCCACAATGTGAAGGTGTTATAGCACATAAATAATTATTTATTATTCATTAGTTATGTCCTTCTACAAGACCCATAAGGAAAGAAAAGGATAACCCACTTCCCAAATGTTAATATACGTAGGGATCATATATTAACTAAACACATATTAATTAAAAATAATGCATATATGAGAAAATGATTTATAAATTTAAAATATTTCTGTAAAATATATAAATAGACAGACAAAAATTTGGCTAATTTGCTTTTCAAAGAAAGGATAGGTATCATAAACTTGTATAGTGTATTGGTACGTAGTGGCCTTGTAGCATAGAGTTAATTGAAAAGCATTTATCAAGTATGTACAATAAGGCACTCACCGTTGTTCCTGCAGTTTGGTGTCAGTCCTCACGAACCACACGAGCTGCACGGCGGGGACGGACACGATGGTGTCGTCCACTATCTTCGAACCGCCGAAGTATACGGGAAAAGCGTGAGCCTCCCATGTCACGGGGTTGAACATTATGGGAAACGTGAGGTTTAATTCTCCTCGCTCCACCTGAAAATAGATGTTATTACAATTTCTAAAAAGCTTCCAGAAAAGGAGGTTTTCAAAGTTTTGCGTTTATTGCTGCTGCTACAATCAGTTATTTTTATCAATTAATCTTTGAATATTTTATTATATTTATTAATTAATCTTTTTCCCAAATATATAGGTATTCTCCGGGCTTATAAACCAATTGACAAATACATTTTCCGGATGAGTTTGCTAGTTCGTTTATACGTTTTAGTTCATAAGAGGGTTGGGGTTTCATGGGTTAGTTCAATATGTGACGTACCTCCCCTATAATTTTATCCAAGTTCAATATATCGTTGACGAAGCACTGTCCCTCCCACCGCGCGCACTCCTCTCTGTAGGTGAACGTTTCCCCGGTCGGCATGGTGACGGTTACATTTTGCACCAAGTCGTCTAACTCTCTCAGCTCTTTCCAAACCTCTGTTCTTAGCATGTTAGTGTCATTGTCCTTTGATACGATGATCACACGACCGAATCTACCTGGAAATTTGGAGTTAAGAATTTTATAATTTGTTAAATATCAGTAAAAACTCATAATAGGTAATTATTGAAAGGCAGATCATATATTTATAATCAACAACAACAGATCGAAGACGTATTTACCTGGTCGTGTTATCCTCCCAACGTTGAACCTATGCGAATAGTTAACTTTGAAGTATTCCTCAACTATCCGTCTTTCCAACTTTCCCTGACCACTGACGGGCGAAAAAAGGTATTCTGGATCCATTTCATAGTAAACGCGTTGGTATCCAGTGATCATCAAAAGAGTCAGAAGCACCGGTATGATGATGAAATAGCCCGGCTGTTTGCCGACCACCAGGCCGAGTTTGTAGAACGATCGATTTAGTACATCGTCGACGAATGTTAATTTGCAGCCCATCTGAAAAAGAAAATCCAAAATTTTATCGTAATCTGTGGTAAAGGTAAATTTACCATAGATAACACAATACTATACTCTTTTACATAGTAGGTACATCATTTGCTCTGAGTGGATTTTAAACTTGATATAACTCGAAGATAGGTACGAAAAACTGTTTTTTGTTTCGTATGTTTATTTTTTTTTTTTTTTGATACCTAAGAAAGTGAGTAGTTATTTATTAGAAAAAAGTAGATAAATATGCATACTTGTCTACGTGATTTCTGCAGTTTTAACGGGTTATTTTTTTATGTGCATATTATACTTTCTACTATATGTAAATGTACAAGTATTTTTTTTCTGTCACGGGTAAACCCAATCAAAGCCAGAATAAATTATTAGTACTTAATTTATCTGATTTATTTGTTTATATGAAGATATTAAAAGCAAGTGTCCGTGGTAAACGTGTCCTCATTTCGTAATGAAAAACTGGTTGTCAATGTTTCACGTGCACCACTACTTGTTTTGTTTTGCCTATTTGATT
Source organism: Zerene cesonia (assembly GCF_012273895.1). NCBI lineage: Eukaryota > Metazoa > Arthropoda > Insecta > Lepidoptera > Pieridae > Zerene > Zerene cesonia. Next base: position 4,422,067 of record NC_052121.1, on the reverse strand, counting down.
CTTGTAACAAGATAATTAGATACAAAATAAAATGTATTTTTTTACTTTGAAAACGAACGTTTGTTTCGTAATAGCTTAATTATTTAATTGCTAACCGTTAATCCTACTCCTGTCCGCATTGACGTATGGACTGGGTCACTGAGGAACAATTTAGTGTTCTACTGCTAAAATAACTTTTCCTAAGGGATGCCTAAGGGATGATTTGCAAATTTAAATTAATTTGATTCACTCAATGTAATTCAGACCTCTCTTTAATGTTATACGTATAAAGGTATATAATATGGTAGGATACAGACACTTTTACCTTTTTTTTCATTGTGAACTTCATCATGTTTTAATAACATTTTAGCTTCAACAACATACGAAAGTAAATGTTTAATATTATAAAGGTAAGTGAAATAATTCAGAGCAAGTAATTTTGACCTTAACGATATTTTTATTGTTTGCCTTGACTTAAAAAATGGTATTTTCATGTTAAAGTTTTATTTTAATGAAAAAATTACTACGATGTCTAGCTGTCTGCCAGGGTAGAAAGATTTTTATAAGGTTTACAAATTTTATAAGTTTTTTCTAATCCAAGCAAAGTCGAATTCAACGAACCGAAAATCATTAAAATCCAGACCAGACCAGTGCAACCAATAAAACCAACAAAAACACATAACTAACCAACCTTCTCTTAATTCAATAGATTAAACAAACAATTTTATGATTAATATGCTATTATTTAGACATGAATGTGTCCATAAAAAACTCAACGCGTTTATGTTATTTCAATCCCCGCAATGCATGCTAACAAACCGTATATATGTAGGATCCGATGTACTGTAAATGCAAATGTATTACAATGAATAGAAACTTATTACAGTAAAATTACACATTGTGTTATGTCACGTACACTTTTATTGAGCTATTAAATTTAACAAAGCGTATTTATATTGTGAGCGATGAGAAAAACTCAATTTGATGCCTATACAAATATTTGCTTTTAGGCAATAATATTATAAATAATAAAATATTTATTTATAATACCATAGCTTTTGGTTGTTCTATTCTGAATAAAATATTTCATTTAAAGCAATTTTATAGATAAAATGTTTATTTATACTACTACGCCTTTTAGTTATTCTATTCTGAATATATTATTTCATTTAAAAACATTATTAAAGAGCCTAAAAAGTACGATAATATTGAATAAATTGCACCCAATAAAATAGGTATCTAATTGCAAATTTTGCATTCTTAATATATTACAGTTCTTAAAATACCTAATAAGATACAGCTGCATATTCTAGGATTTTTACAAAACTTCTCACATCAGTCAAATCAAACGACTGAAAAGACCAAACTCAGAGGAATGAACAAGAAACATGATCAGGATTTCATACAAATAGACTGAAAAATTCTTTTACGGTGAATAAAAACTAAAAAGCAATGAATAATTGCCGATAGATGTAGAGCAAGTCGGTATGCAATTTCATAGTTTCATAACTAGCGTGCACGACATCTTCATGAAGACCTCGCTCATTATTTCTGTAATCCTCATGATTAAACTTATTAATTATAACTTTTTGGGGATTACTGTTTTAATTTAAACGTGTATGTAAATAATAATTTGGCATATAAATATAGTGTACTTTGACATATTTACTAATTGTTTTGTTTATTTTTAAATACACAGTAATATTCGAATACATTTTGAAAACTTTAATACAGATAATATTATCCTATATTAAGTCATAGCATCATTTCGATCGTATCAGTGTAGGTATTGATGGAATAGTAATGTATTATTTCCCTACACTTTAAATCCACTCTAAATTGCACATTTTTTGCACAATCCTTTCTAGTTAATATTCTGTCCTTCGCATTATAATACTATCGCCATATGAATATGTAAAACATAGAAATATTAAACTCTTGAATCATTAGCACGTGCATTAAGTTCAAGTTTATATGACGAGGGTCGTAACAATAGATGGTAGATATGAGTAATATTGAAACAATAGTTGGTGTAAAACCACGACAACATATTGTATTCGGTGGTTTTTTTAACGATAGCAATTCGCAGGATTGCTTATTGTGTGATTGGCTGAAGGGGTGCGGTAAACGTTTCTTGTTATATTATCCACGTTAAATCATTCACGGTACTGGAAGTGTACTGAATACTTCATTAGAATGTCATTGTTAATTTTGGATACTGCAAAAATAAACTAAGTCTTAATGTGAATAAGAGCCATATAATTAATACCAATAATTGGGATTTCATAAATGTCTAACTTTTGACTTAGTTAGGTATATATTTTTACAAGAGGTACAAATCAAAAAACAGATCGCCTGGTTTTTGCTTTAATTCTAAAAGAATTGTTAGAAGTACCTCTTCAATAGATCCTCCAAACGTGTTGCATACCAACTAATGGTATCAAAATAATAATATAAAAAAACATACTGGGTTACAAATTAACTATTCTGTATTGTTACAAAATATAAGTATCTAAATAATGATCTTATCTTCAATTATAAACAGTCGAATGTTGTTTTAAGTATATAGAAACAGCTAACAATATAATATTAATTACTAAATTAAATGATGTTTCGAGGCGATTCTATGATTGCTATGTTTTACTCGCGTGGAATTCCTTGACCGACAGCGGCCTTTCACTAGTATGTAGATATAAAATAAATGTTTATTATATTATAGTTTTCATATATACATTTGTATTTCTGTAGTTTCTAACACTAAATAACTTTTATCTTTATTCCAGACAAATGTGAATTTTTACGAAGAATACAATTTTTCGAATAAATAAATACCATTTAAAAAACTTACCTTAAGCTACGGGTATATTACTTCATGTTCATAAGTTAATATAGAAAATAATCAAGTAAGTATTTTTTAATTTTGCGTTTTCATCATTTTCGAATTAATATATTCTGTAATTCTTTTGTTTCTTATCTGTACCCATATAATATAATACTATACCTTCGGCTCTATTTGTTTAAATGTCTAGTTCGTAACAAGACATTCACTAAATCCTGAATGTTGAGAGAAAATTAAATGCATTCATGAAAATATTACTGCTATTGTATTGATTGGTAATCCATAGCATGTTTTAGATATTAGATGTATCTCCTACACACATAAAATGACTACCTGTGTCTATACACGCGCACTGCCTTCCTATATGCAACCGTTAGAACATGATTGTGTCACATCTCATCTCAGTGCAATGTTATAAATGTTAATCACATGGATGGTTACTGCAATCGTTGCGTGAGAGATGGTTTTATAACTAACAAATATTTAAGCATCGTTGTTCATCTTAATGCAGTGGTGGCTCAGTGTCACTACTTGGACCTTGGACTTCGTCGGGATGAGACCAGGCGAGCGTGCATGATTTTTTTTTTTTTTCACTTTATTTGCACATGTTGATAACATCACCACTGCTCAAACGGTGAAGGAAAACATCGTGAAGAAACCGGCGTGTCCAAGAACCAAAAGTACGAAGACATGTGACATCTGCCAACCCGCACTTAGCCAGCGTGGTGGATTATGGCCTCCTCATATGACCTGTGTCCCAGCAGTGAGAACATTATGATGTTGATGATTATGTTCATATGTAGCCTAATAATGACATATGTAAACGTTGTCAATTTACTATATTTTGGCGCAAGTAACAATTATAATAATTATAATTTAAGATGAAGAAATTTTAATGACATAAAAACTTCCATAACAGTTAACCTCGACTGCCCCTAACAATTACAGCATCCCATGATTATCGCGATTTAATGCAATCATTATTTTTAGTACTTAGTGTGAGCGTAAGAGTTTTATGAAGATTTTCCTGTCTCCTAGAGAGCTTTGAGTGTTTGAAGCACCGTATATAACGCGACCTCGTTATTTTATTACTAGGCGTTTCCATTTACAACTGTACCTATTTATTAACTGTCCTTTAATGTTTGTTCCCATAATATCATTTGTTTACAATTACGCTATCGTAAGTCTAGGCTATGTTTGTGAAAGTAAACACGAGGGGTCAGTGACTCTACACGTGCGGAATGGGTGGTTTATTGAGTAGTTGAAGATATAATGACAGCTTATTGATGATTATACGCGAGTATAATCTTGTGAACGGAATCAGCGGTAAATATTTTTTATATAATGCAATTTATGAGTACATCACGAAGGCCGATAACTGTATTTTAACAAAAAAAATCTCTGGCTATGTTTTTGTACGTTTCGCCGGGCTACTTTACTTTTTTAAAGGTTTTCAACAAATATTGAGCTGAAATCAATCTCATATGACATATAATTTTTGGAAAAATGATTTGTCGGGCATTGATTACAATTTTAACGATAAGCAGTCACTCAAATCAGTATTAAAACATTTTCGTCTTTAATGCAATGCATGTTGATTTAGAATTGCTATGTTCATAGAGTTTCCTTAAATAAATCACGCCAATTATATGGGCGGGCATCTATTAAAACAATGAATTAGAAACTTTCGCTTTTTACACGCAAAATGAGTAAGTATTTAGAGAGCGCATCTTCATCCCGCTTGTCCTAGTTCACATCGAATGTAATTGATAAGAAAACTAAGACTCGCGGAACTAATAGCGCTCCTTCTATTAATAATTAGCATAGAATAGGAAATTACATTACATACACATAATTCTCATGGGTTATATCAAGTCTTTTATGTATTTTCGCATTACCTAGCACTGTATTTTATTTAACGGCTTGATACGAAACGTGCCACAGTAAACTTATTTTACTTATAGTGTTAAAATATCCTTTCATTGCCAAACCTTAAGGAATTACCTGAATTGTGTATTTATAAGATTCTGTTAATGTAGTTAATTATTTACTTTCATTTTATCTCCATATCTCAAATCAAGAAACAAAATCGAAGTTAGGTATAGGTAGAGCATGAACAGTCTAATAATAATGATACAGTTACAGACCCTAGATGCATTTGATGTAATAATAGTAATATTGTTATAAATTAAGCAAAGGCTTTGTATCTATTTGAAATCAATAACTATAAATGACTGAGAAAACTTATCTAATTAACCCTTGACCGAGAGTGACTCACTGATTTGTAAAACATCCTTGACATAGGTCGTTCTGTGTTTAAACTTGAACTAACGACAATTTCGTAATGGTTATAAGGTACTGGGCAATAAATAGCATAAAATTGTTAAGGAGTTTCTAGATACCGCGCTAAGGTTACACGCATTTGCGTGATTGTAATCGTTGATGTGTAGCTAATTTAAATCTGCAGCTGATTTGATATCTTGGCACGTAAAAATCCGCTAGTTGCGTGCCCTTACGCAGTATTGGTCATGTTTTAATTAGTTGTTCTTTACACGTGCATTTAGTCCTTGGAATGGATATGAAGGACAAATCAATTGGCACTGAAACTACTAATTATTCTAAAAATAAAAGAAAATTTAAAAATAATACACATATTTTTAACTGTATGATTGTTTGTATTTTTTCTTTTCCTTTTAAATTAATAAAAGTGGTGTCTTTTTGTGCATTAGAACTTGTAAGATTGTTATTTCTTCTCTATTTCATTTAATACCTACATTACATATCTATCAAATTTATATATTCCTGATTTGATTTAACGTGAATAGTGTGAATACAATACAAGCAATACTATCGAAGTTAGTCTAAATACAAATGGAAACTTAGTACCTATATGTGTACGCGATATGAATACTTTAAAACAAACATCCTACAAAGCATTTAACCAAAGGATACTTTGTACATCATTACTAATTTACACAAAAGATAACGGTTAGGTCAAGTAAACTTCGTTTTGTAAATAAAAGGATACTGCTTACGAGTATTGTTAGATTAAAGACCACCCCTCACATATATCTCTGATAAATATATATTAGTATTGGAATAAAAATCGGTCTTATGACACATTACATTTATAATCAAATACATATTTAGATTTTACTCTTCAATGTTGGTGTATATTTACATTTTTACTGACCAAATTAGGAAGCTGTTTATTCGGATTATGAAATGTATTTTTTACTAGCTGGATCCCGTGGTTTACAACGGATAAAATTATCCAGACTATAAGATCTCTGTACCAAACTTCATACATATGTGATAAGCTGTTTTGGTGTAAAAGAGTAACAAACATCCACACATCCATCCATTCTTATAATTTTTCTCGTTCGTAATATTAGTAAGATTATTATTTATTTCTCGTAAAATATCGCTGTGTGAGTGTATGAGAATCAATTCTTTTAAATTAAAAGAAGGCACCCGTGCCATTTGAGTTGGCGCAGAATCAAACTCAAATTAGCATTTAGTATTTAGTTATCCTTATTTAATCCTTTTATAAAAAGAGACTGCATTAACAAACTATGACACAGGTGCGTTTATCCAGTGCCAGTATAGATATAAAATTAAAATGTATTGTTTAACTGCATTTTAAATAAATACTTTATCCATTTGCAAGAAACGGTTAAGATTTTTTAACTGTAGCATTGAGTAGTATTACCAAAAATGGTCAGGAAATTATAGCATTCTTGACTCATTATACTGTCCTATTTACCATTTGCCATTCATCCTCACCATTAATCCAATGCTAAGTTCCTTATAGTTCTTAATGAATTAATACTTCGTTTTTCTAATATTCTAATATCCTACTTATAGATTCAAAATATCTTTTGGTTTACATATATGGTATGTATTTAATTTAAAATAATATAGTAAGTTTCCGATATATTGCCAATTATGCATTAAGCAAGATATCAAATAAGGTAGATGAGGCCTCTTCACATTAGTGCGAAATTTGAAAGTTTATTTTTAGAATGTTTGTTCTTAATCGCGCTCTATAAATTGTATCTAATATATAAAATTCTCGTGTCACAGTTTTCGTTGCCATACTCCTCCGAAACGGCTTGACCGATTCTTATAAAATTTTGTGTGCATATCGGGTATGTTTGAGAATCGGCTAACATCTATTTTTCATAGCTCTAAATGATGAGAGTAAGGCAGAACAGCGTTTTCCGGGTGCAGCTAGTCTATATATATAAAATTCTCGTGTCACAGTTTTCGTTGCCATACTCCTCCGAAACGGCTTGACCGATTCCTCTGAAATTTGGTAAGCATATTGGGTAGGTCTGAGAATCGGCCAACATCTATTTTTTATCCCGATATTCCTACGGGATACGGACTTACGCGTGTGAAACCGCGGGGCGCAGCTAGTAGTACTATAAAAGTTTCCCTATTATATTTTACAAACTCACGCATTAATTGACGTTTGTCTCAATATATCTCCATTGTTTAGTGATGATGGATTTTCTCACCTCTTTCACTGTTAACCTCCATTTAAACTTATTTCTTACTTAAATATTTATTTAGAAACGTTACGTACATCTATATTAGGTATTCGTTTTTCTAAAAATGTCATGATAGGGTTGTTGGTTTCTAAAATATAGTGTGTGTATAAGTGGAAGTCACTTATAATACAGAGGTGCCATGTAATCATGTTTTTTATTTTGACACAATAATAGCGCCATTTGATATTATAGCGTCAAAGTTTGGGAGAAACGGAAGTATGGCAATAACGTGCGCCTCACCAATAGAAGGAAGAAGGTCATATCCAAGGCTAGCACTGGGTTAAGGCAAATGTGAGGTTGAATCGAGGCTGCCAAGCTTTCCTCATACATGCTTCCGTCCATCTAATGATTATGTAGTTCAAATACTAATTGTTTCAATTACTTCAATGTTGCACAGGACACCTCAGAGTTATGGTTACTATAGAGAAATAGGTTAGAAAGGAAGAAGAACTAGAAATTAAAATTGAATGATCTATTTACATAAAATATTGTAATAAACAAGTTTTAGATTTATGAGGAATTTAGATTTATTTATAAGGAAATGATTTAAATTGTAAAGCATCAGACGGACTTTCTTTTATAATTTATATTGTTGTTCAACATAACGGTATAAATTTAAAGCACTGGCTTTGTCCTTTTACAGAATACCTGCTTCAAGGCAGTCAGAGAAAGTAAATTTCCGTCTTGTTTGACCTGCGACCGATTACGTATTTAAGACAAGCTTAAACCAATTATAGTACCCACTATTTACCTTTCAAAGTTTAGGTGTAGTGTTGTTTATAGAGACTGCGGGTGTAGAACACGCTTTAGCAGGTATTGGGCCAGCTTGCATCGAGGAAGGTACCACACCACCACAGAGGATCGGAGTAAATTGTGCATGAAAATGCTACTGTTTCTCCTACCGTGAGTGAGAGAACTGGAACCTATATCTTTTTCCTAACTTTTCCCACTCCTTTCCTTTCTTCCACTGGACCCTTTCCTTTTTTTTATTAATTTATAAAGCTATGTTTATGACACCAATTGAAGAGCTCTATACTGTTTAAGACTATATGTTATAAGTTGTCACAAGAACGTAATTATATATA